>NC_140082.1:14651461-14845230 GCF_964194135.1 Talpa europaea | reverse complement strand
GGGGTCAGAACTTGGCTTCCGGAATGAAGAGACCGCTGCAGGCAGGCGCCGCCGGGCGCTGAATGCGTCTGCTCTCACTTGGCTTTAGGCCTTCGGTTTTTCCTTTGGTTCTTTTGCTCTTAGGGTGATGAAATAGAGCAAAAGTGGATTTTTTTCCTCACAGATGTATAGCGACTCCAGAGGACACTTATATAGTCTTTTTTTTTTTCTGATTTTTTACATCATTTTTTATTTTTGCACAATGTATGCACTTTCATCTTGGTTATAGCCCCCATACAATTCCCACCCCCCTTAGTTTGACCCTAATCCCCCCACCTCCCCCCGCCCTCCCTAGTGTGTCTCTGGTTTATAGTTGCTTGTTGATTTTGATTTTTACTTTATTATAATTAGTCTTTCCTGATCCCTTATTTAGGTTTTCTAAATTCCTGCTATGAAAGCTGTGTGAAGATTCCTCAACCTGCTAAAGAGGGAGCTTCCATATGATCCAGCAATTCCACTCTTAGGTATTTACCCAAAGGACACAGAAACATTAATTCAAAAGGGCACCTGCACCCCTATGTTTATAGCAGCACTATTTACAATAGCTAAGCTATGGAAACAGCCCAAATGCCCAAAAATAGATGACTGGATCAAGAAGACTCAGCAATCAAAAAAAGATAAACTTATGCAATTTGCAGCAACACTTAACATAGTCTTAAACATACATTGATAAGTGAAAGAAACCAATCTGTAAAAGCTTTTTTTTTGGGGGGTGGGTGGGTGGAGGAAGAAGGTGGAGATTTCAAAATTGTAATATTTCAATTTTTAATGACATTCTGGAAAAGGAAAATTATAGTGGCAGTTAAAAGATAATGGTTCCAAGGATTCGGTGGTAGAGAGAAGAGGTGAAGTACAAGGGGCTTTTGAGGGTGGCAAAACTATTCAGTATGTTACTTTCTTCTTCCTTAACAAACTTGTATTTTGTAATTTGTGTGCCATCAATATGTGCTACTTGTGTGATTTTTCACATGAAGATTAATTATGAACCACTTTCTCCATTAAATGGGATCTAAAATAAGGGTTTTATATATTTACATTACAAAATAATAAAATGGACATTCCATATTTAATCATACAAATGTATATTTGTTTTTTTATTTTATTTATATATATTTGACATCATTCTTCATTTTTGTACAATGTATGCTTTCTCCTCTCAGGTGTAGTCCCTGTAAAATTCCCTTTGTTATAGCCATTCTTTGCAAGCTATCCACTTTGCATACAATTTTACCTTTCTCTTTTGGATTCTTTCATAGACTGTATCCTAGCTCAGTGAGCTTAACACCACCAGAAACAAACCCTTAGTCTGACAAAGTGTCAACTTTGTTGTTCCATTGCCATGAGGGAGACCTCCCACACAAACAAAAATTTATAAACCCTTTTTTGGGGAGGGAGGGGCGGAGTTAGGTAAAAAGCAAGCCAAGTAGTGTTTTAATAGACGCAATACAATGTTAGGCTCAGTGGCAGGACTGGGGGAGAAGAGCTGACTCTGGTCTAGTCAGCAAAATGGACAACGTCCCTGCTCCTTGCAAACATTAGTATAGGCATAGAATGTTGTGTCCAGCAACTCCTCTGAGGCTGGTTCTCCGTGTCAAAGTGACTTAGCTCCTCCTGGCATGCTTCATTCTTTTTTTTTTTTTTTTTTTTTTTTTTTTTTAGAGGCATGTTTTATTTATTTATTTATTCATTTGTTTGTTTTGTTTATACATGCACTGGGTACAGTCAGAAGCACGGGAGGGTGAGAGAATTCACCAGAGCCAGAGCGGGGAGCAGAGCAGGCAGAAGGACCAAAGTACACTGCTGAGGGGAGCAGCGGGCAGCAGGAGAGGTCTGCGTGCCATGTGGGACCCTCCTCCGGCGGCTGGGGAGCAGCCGGGGATCGAACCGGCGCTGCAGAGGCTGCTGGCAGCTTCGCAACCCAGCGCTCAACCGCTGCGCCACCGGGGAGGCCCGCATGCTTCATTCTTACTAGCATGATTTCAGTGGCACATTTCTGATAGCTTGTGATTTTAGGGAAAAAGAACTACCAGTAAAAATGTCACAGTCACTCAAAGAACAAGTTATTAGGACATTTTACAGCTACACGGTGACCCTGGGAAATATAATCTTCCCCATTCATGTTGTGGCTGGCTTTATGTGCACCGGTCCTTGTACGCACAGGAAGACTTGTACTTTCTCATTCCAAGTTAATTTTTATTTCTCAGCAATAGGCCCCCAAATAGAAATCCTGAACCAACCAATTTGGTCATCTTTTTCTTTCTTTCTTTCTTTTTTTTCTTCCTTTTTTTTTTTTTTTTTTTTTTCACTTTTTGTGACCAAGGTCACAGCCAGCCACTGTGCTTTTAATGCACCTGCTCCCTGCCAGGAGATGGCAACTGCTCTAGCAAGGATGCCTCCTCCAGGATGCTCTCCTGGAGGTGTCAGCAACTGAAAGCCCTGCCACTTACCACTGGCGGAGTTGGCAGTGGGGGTGGAGGGACTGAGGCCATCCAATCCCAGACCAAGTTGTCTCCACTACATATACATCACAAGGTCCCCTGGAGGTTCGAACCCAAAGATCTACAGAAATTGTGCCTCCAGCTAGTCTCCCTCCTTCCCCAGAACCTCACTTACCCAACCTGCCTCCACCAGACAGTCTAATTTTAAGTCTGTAAAGTATGTCAGTGAACAGACATCTTATTTATGTCAAGAGTTTGACTTGCCTTAAGTCAGACACAAAACTAGATTATCTTGAACAATGAACTTTGGCAATGTGCCATAAAATGATTACAATCAAAATCACATTTGGAAATGATTAAGGGCATAACCTCTTTACAGGCTGAGCTGGAAGGCAGTTTAACTACAATGATCTTGACTGGTTCTCTCGTCTCACACAGGAGAAAACTCTTTCCAACTGAGAGGGGTTAAATGACCAGCCAAGGGCACACAGCTCTGCCAGAGTGAATGCCTGTACACTGATCCTCCTGAGGAGCTGAGCATGAGGAACACTTTTTCTCTCTCCTTTTTGCAGAGATTTTCTAAGTTTACTTTCCTTAAGGTTCTGACAAGTAGCCCTGCTACCAGTGTCTGTGTCTCAAAAGATTAAATCCCGCCCCTTATCTTATTTTGTTTGGCTTTGTCTCCCGGAGGCTCCCAGCTTTCCGGTGATTGTAAAAACTGGCCAGTCTGATCTGGACCCGGCCAGCCCCCGCCTCTTGGGAGTGTGTGCAGAGATCAGATGACTCCCAGCAGTCTCGCTCATGTGACCCTCCTACCCCCGTTCTGCTCCCTGTCCAGCCCAAAGTGGGTGTTTCCAGGGGCTTCTTTTGTGAGGGGTACCAGGTAGGCGCCTCAATGCGGCCTGTCCACTGCTGGGACAGTTGGGGGACACAGAACAGACGTCGGGACAGATTTGGGCAGATCAAATGTTGGGACTTGTGTGCCGACCCAGGGCACTCTAGGCAGTGGGGACCCCAAATGTGGTTGCCTCCAGGTGTCTCACACCATCCCACTGGCCCTCCTCTCCCCTTGCACCTACCTCGGGGACAGCCCTTCCCTCCCCTGTTCTTTGGCCTTCTTTTCCCCTTGGCTACAAACCTTTTCCCCTTTCTCTGCTGACTTGGCAGCCTGCTGTCGGGCGTGGAGGGATTAATCAGTGACAGGAAGACGCCTCTTTTGGAGCTGTGGCCAGCTGTGGTCAGGACAGTCCGCAGGCCAGCTCCAGGAGTCTGTCCTACTTCCTGCCTGCCACTCAGCCCCTGCTCCTGCCATGGGGTGCTTTAGGGCCCTCCTCCTCCTGCTGGGGGGCCTGGGGGCTCTCGCTGACATCTGTGGTGAGTAACCGTATCTTTCCTCCTGGGTCCTTTGGAGGGGGTGCCATCTTGCCCAAGCCCTCTTTACATAGCTGGGGAAACTGAGGCTCCGACGTCATGGTGGTGGGTAGTGGTGGTAGGAACTTATCTGCCCTTCAAGCTCCCACGGCAGTTTGGGTTTAGCTGAACCATCTCTGGCATTTTGTATTGAGATTAATCGTATGTCTGCCCCCTCACCAGATAAGACCATCTCTATTATTTCGGTCACTTGTTTATTCATTTATTCAAGGTGCATTGATTGAGCCTCCTCTGTGCCAGGGGTTGTGTTGGGCTTGGGGGGAAAAACAGAGCAAGACAGCCTGTCCCTGCTGCCCTGGAGCCTCCATTCTAGTGAAGGGGACCAGCCAAAGGAGTCAAGAGGCAAATGGGTGCTGCGGGTAGGGGGGCAGGTGGTGCCAAAGGAAGCCAGTCAGCGTGAGGGGAGCAGGCCAGGGACCAGGGGTTCGGAAGAGAGGTCAGGAGAAGTTTTCTAAGGACCAGGAAGCAACAAAGGAACTGAGACTCAAGGGAAGAAAAGGAGCTGGCAAGGGAAAGAGTGGGGACCAGCACCCAGGTCGAAGGAAGTGAACGGGAGACCCTGACAGTGAGTCCCAGAGGGGTGCCGGCTGGTCTGGTGGTGGTGAGATCTTTCGGTTACACCCACACCCAGGGGCCTGGTTGCTTGAGCTCTGTGTCCCAAGGCTGGGGCCCCAAAGGCCTCTAGGGATCTGCTTGTGAGTCTGAGCACACAGGTAGAAGGAAAGAGAAGCTGCAGGACTTGGGGGCCTCTGGTCTCTCGTCTCCCTCTTCAGATTCCAGATGTTCCAGCTCTCTCGGGCTTTGCCCAAAGTAATTCTTTGAACTCCAGGCCAGGGCCTTTCCTGGGGACCAGAGACTCTGGCCTTTGTCACACAAGTCCAGCCAGGCCCTTAGCCCTGGGCTCTTGGTTCTTGTCCAAACAGCACCCAGAGGAGACCTGGGCCCCATCCTCATCTTCACCCGGTGTGACTCTTAACAGTTGGTCCATCTGCCTGACCTGACAAGAGTTCCCTTCCCGTGGGGGAGAATCCGGGGCTGGGTTTGGGGGGATAGCCATTGCTGCTGAGATATTTAGTTTCGGCCTCATTCCCTCACCTGTCAAATGCTCCCTGCCTTCCTGTGGTGAGTGAGGATCCCACAGGCCACTGGACCAGTTTACAGTTTTGTGTGGCTGTGAAATTGACAAGGCAGCTGCATCCATGCCTGTGCCAGGTGGGCTCCTGGGCTTCCCAGTGTGGACATCAGTCAGCCTTGGTTGGCAGAATCCAAGTTCCCAGGAGCTAGCACTCCCAGGGTAGGGGTGGAGGGGTGGCATGTCCCAGGCCTCTTTTATTACCCTGGGTGAATCTGCCTGGCTCCTTCCTTCTGGGGCTAGATCGTGGTCATCAATCTCTCTTTACAGTCCAGTTCCTCTTATCACTTGTAAGCCCAGGGCTGACTCACTGCGGTGGAGGTCAGGGCCCGGGGGCATATGGGGCTCCTCACAAGTTTAAGAAAAGGGAGGGGCAAAAGGAGGGGGGTTCAGATGACCAGAAAGACAGGCTGAGAGATGTAGAAACTGGAGAAAGAGACAGAAAAGGAAAGCACCTGCTCTTCTACACACCCCATCTCTCGTAGCCACAGAATCTGACTTGGGGGAGACAGGCATATGATGTAGGACCCAAACTGGGGGGGATGGGGCCATGTGAGTGGAACCTTGGGTTTTGTGCCAGGAGGCCCAAGAGGCAGGCCATGCCCTCTTCCCACTGTCCCCTGGGAGGGGTCGCTGCCCACATCCTAGCTTAAGGCACAGTGGAGGCAGCTGCTGCTCTGGGGCCCCTGGGAGGCAGTAAATGGGGAAAAGTCCAAAGTGCCTTCAGGGAGGCACAATCCACTGGAGCTGGGAAATACCTTTGAGGCCACTTGGCGTTTTGGTTATACAGGTTCAAGTCAACCCCACGATGGCTCTAACAGTTCAACTCTTAGGGGTGGCACCCAAACAGAGGTGTCCAGGCAAGCATTATTTTGAGGTCTGCACACACGAACCTCATCAGCCAGCCAGTGGGCAGTGTGCAGTGTCTCTGACACTGCATGTGGAATATGTTATCCGTGTGGATTGAAGCGTTTGTAAGTGGGAGCAGAGGCCAGAGAGCAGGGGCTTTGCAGACAGGTGTCTTAGGCTCTGCAGCCTATTGGAAGACCCGTACAACTTTGAACTTCTGTTTCCTCTTTTATGCAAAATGATGACAACAGCACTTCATCACAGCAGGCATGGTGCCTGGGCACACCATGTAGCTTGGCATCTGGTCTCTCACTCCTGATAGCAGAGTGGTTGGCTGGCACCAGCTTCCTCTGCCCTGGGCCTGCCACTTCTCCCTTGCCCACTCCAGTCGCTCTCTCAGAATAATGTTCCTTGCCCTCCAATTCACCCCCTACTGCCTTTCATTATGGCCAGATTTCATACAAGGTAAGGTAAAGGTAGTTCCTTGCTGGTGGCTTGTTCCTGAGACCTTACTTGCCCTGTTATCTTTCCTAAGAAATACCAGAGGTAGACAGCAAGATAGTAGAAAGACTGGGCCAGCGCGTCTTGCCCTGGATGGACCTGCTCTCCCTGGAGTATCTGAACCCCAGTCTCTACGTGGGCCTGCGCCTGTCCAGCCTGCAGGCTGGGGACAAGGAGGCCCTCTACCTGCACAGCCTCAAGTTCAATTACCAACAAAGCCTCCTGAGGTATGGCTGCATCTTCTCTTCTCCTTTCCCTATGGTTTGCTTACATCCTAAGAGACAGGAGAGCTACATTCTGGTTTGGGTCTGTCACTGTTTTGTTGGGAGGCCTTATGCAAGTCTGGGTCTTTCTCCATCTGTACAAAGAAGAGTGTGGTTTGATTAGATGGCAGATGCCAATACAGGAACCTTGTGCTGCTATTGCACCAACCTATATACCTGAGACAGACATGACAAATCCATGACTACACTCTTCATCCTAAACCCAGAAGCATCTCATGCTCTTTGCTCTCCTCCTATGCCTGAAGCGGACACTAATCCATGACTGCACTCTTCCTACCGAGCCCAAAAGCAGCATCTGACTCTTTCAGTGCTTCCGTTCCAGGGAGCTTGAAGGTAGGACTGTTCTGAGGTCCAGCATGGGAGTCTGAACGAGGGATGAAGAATCAGGAGCAGCCATGAAGCATCTCCTGCTTGGATTCCCACCCAGGGAATTAACCATCATGGTCTACTGTGGTGGCTAGGGGGAAGTGGACTAGTCAGGGGCTTCCTTCTCAGAAGAGGAAGAGGAAAGAAAAGGGACAGTGTGTGGACAAAGTGTGGGCAGAATGTTGGGGCAGGCCCAGATTACTTGGATGCTTGAGCCCACAGAGTTTATCCTTGAGTTTAACTTTTCATCTTTATAAAAAATGCATGTTGTGCACCTCACAGCTTACCTACCTCTCTATCTCTGCTTTTGGCAGTTCTAGCAAAAGTCCCAGCTGCTAGAATTTTTCCCATTTTGTGACTTTTAGGGGACCCCAAGCCAGCTTTACCAGCAAAGCACTTTCTCATGTTGCTCCCTGGTCTCACCCTAGGTCTAGTGATGATGACGACAAACCCTCCATGGGCCAGCTGGCCCTCTACCTGCTCGCTCTTAGGGCCAACTGCGAGTTTGTTGGGGGCCACAAGGGGGATAAGCTGGTCTCACAGCTCAAGCGGTTCCTGGAGGAAGAGAAAAGGGCCATTGGTGAGAGGACACAGCCTGCTGAGGTGGGAGTAGCTGGGAGGGCTCAGCACACAATGTTCACTGCTGAAACATCTGTGCCAGGGCTTGGGGATTTCTCTGTAGGCATCTCCATCCTATTTGCCTCACTGTCCACTGAAAGGCTCAGGCCTGTCTCAGCAGCCATCCTTGATGAAACCTTTCCTGCAACCCACATGCACAAAGTCCTGCTGCTCAGCCCCCAAGCTGGACCTGACTATCCCCCTGCGGGACAACTACCTGGCCTCCTTCCTACACACTCCTAACTGTATCTCTGCTAACTTTTGTCCTATAAGACCTAGCAGGGGACAACCAGAACGAGCATTTTAAGTAGAAATCTGATCTTGTTAGCATTGCCTATACCTGCAGGAGCTGCTCACTGCTGGGTTCACAGTCCTGGGCACAAGCTATCTCCAGGTTCCGCTTGTCCACTCTCTAGCTTACTGCCTCACCTGCCTTTCATGGGCACTGGCCAGACTGGCCTTCTCCCAGCTTGCAAGCCAGGGTCTTCGTATATGTCCCCTTTGTCTAGAAGGTTTTCTTCCCCTTCTCTCCCTCCTGCTCTACCTTTAGCCCCCCACTGCCTGTGCCACCCTACCTGTGCCATCCTACCTGTGCCACCCCACCTCCCCATCACTACTTCCTTAGAGAATCCTGCCCTTACTTCCCCCCTACTCCAAGACTCCTTCCATCATGTGCATGATTTGTTCTATTGTCAGAGGCTCTGCTGTGGAGTCCAGCCTGTATTCACTGTATTCCTCCCTCTGACACAGCACCTGCACATACTAACTAGTGGGGATTACAATGTATGTTGAAGAAATGAAGAAAAACACAACCCAAAACAGGGTGTCAGGCAGTGTAGCCAATGGGTTTCTGTGCAATGGCAGGGTTCATTACTGGGTGGGGCAGAGAGACAATGCCTCCGGCCCTTTGTGACACCCCTGCCCCACGATTTCCTCCCTCCCAGGCCACAATCACAAGGGTCACCCCCACACCAGCTACTACAAGTATGGCCTGGGCATCCTGGCCCTGTGTGTCCACCAGAAGCGGGTCCATGACAGTGTGGTGGGCAGGCTCCTGCATGCTGTTGAACACGACCAACTCCTCCACCAACGTCACCTCTCTGTGGGTGAGTGCACCTGTCCCCACCTCGGTCGGGCAGGTGTTCTTTCAGCCCCTGGCCCCTATGCCCAACTTCTTACCTTAGCCCTTGGCCACGTACTTACCTTTCCTTGGGATGCTCCTTATCCACACCCTTAGGAGCCAAAGGCGAGGGCTTATGTGGTGCAGTGACTGGGAACCATTCCTGGAGCCAGGCTGCAATCTGGATCCCAGCTCTCCTAGGTTGCTGTAGGACACCTGGGCAAGTCAGCCAAGCTTCTGGTTCATCTTCTCCTGTAAAATAACGGCCAGGTCACGTCTGGATCAAGGATGCCTTGCAAATAAAGATCTTGGCACAGTGCATGCCTGCAAGCAGACGTGGCCGTGATCTTACTATCATATAAGCTGGGAAGCCTGAGATGTGGTTCCTCACTATGTGACCTTGGGCCTCCAGTGCCCTATTCTTATCCTTGTAATTCAAGGTCTCTTCTAGCTGCGGGATTCTGGGAGTGAGTGCATGTGCACTCAAAGGCCAGGGTAGGATGGAGATGATCTGGGCCCAGAGAGAGGTGTCCAGAGAGGAGAAGGCGGAGGACGCCCGCCAGCAGGGAGCTTATTCTGCTTCAGAAACTTGTAAAAAAAAAAAAAACCACTGGGCATAGTAAATCACCTTGGGCCAGGACTGGGTGGTAGGGGCTTTAAAAAACCCCAGAGTCAGTGCCTCCCTGGTGGTGCAAGGGGTTAAGTTTCAGCACTATGAAGCTGTCACCAGCCACTGCAGCACAAGTTCAATCCCCAGCCAGGAAACAACACACATGGTGCAGCAGACCTCTCCTGTGTTGCCCACTGCTCCCCTCAGCAGTGTATTTCAGTAGATGTCGCCTGTTCCGCGCCCCACACTGTCTTGGTGAATCCTCTCACCCCCGCCACCTCTGGCCTACACCCCAGTTCTTGTATGTATAAGTAAATAAATACATATTTTTTTAAAAACCCAGAGTCTATTAAATCAGACCACCAGGGATAGATCTTGCTTTGCATTGTTTAAAACTTCCCTGGTGATTGCAAAGTGCAGGCAGGTTCAGGGATGGAAGTGTAAAACAAGGTACTCTTGGACCTCCCTCCTCCAGTTCTCTCCATAACCTCTAACACCCTAGTTGTAGGCAGGGGTTTGATGTCCATCATCCTGGTTTGTGGACAACCAAGGGGATTTCCTCGGACCTTGGACTTCCAGCGCCTGAACTAGGAGAGTCCGGGGCAAGCTGGGCTGAGTTGTCCCCTTAGCTGGCAGAAGCTTTCTAAAATGCTGATCTGAGCATGTCACCCCCTTCTTCAAGCCCTCCTTCAAACTCACTGTCCCCAGGCCCTGCTTGGCTCTCAGGCAACCACGTCTTTTTTTTTTTTTTTAAAGATTTATTTATTTATTTATACAAGCACTGGGTACAGTTAGAAGCGTGGGAGGGTGAGAGAATTCACTAGAGCCAGAGCAGGGAACAGAACAGGCAGACTAATGAAATACACTGCTGAGGGGAGCAGTGGGTGCGGCAGGAGAGGTCTGCCATGCCATGTGGGACCCTCGCTGGTAGCCGGGGATCGAATTGGTGCTGCAGAGGCTGAGGGCAGCTTTGCAGCCCAGTGCTCAACCACTGCGCCACCAGGGAGTCCCACAATCACATGTCTTATCCCCTGCAGACACCATGGCCATGGCAGGCTTGGCCTTCACCTGTCTGGAGCGCTCCAATCTCAACCCAGATCAGAGAAACCGGATATTGCTGGCCATCAGGACAGTGAGAGAAAAGATCCTGAAGGCACAGACCCCAGAGGGTTACTTTGGGAATATCTACAGCACCCCTCTGGCGCTGCAGGTGGGAAACAGACCCTGGAGCCATAGTCTACCCTGGTGGCTGGCGAGGAGTGACTGGTCACGGGTTGGAAGACCTAGTGCCTCCCTGTTGCTGACTCACCCACTGTCCATCTCTCCTCTGTCACCAGTTTCTGATGACCTCCCCATTGCCCGGGGTCCAGCTGGGCACAGCATGCCTCAAGGCGAGGGCTGCTCTGTTGGCCAGCCTGCAGGAGGGGACATTCAAGAATGTTCTCATGATCTCCCAGCTGCTGCCTGTCCTGAACCACAAGAGCTATGTGGATCTCATCTCCCCAGACTGCCTGGCACCAAGAGGTAACCAGGCTTTTCACGGAAGCACAGATCTTTTCAACCTGCAGGGTGCATATTGACATCTGCATGGCCCAGGGAGGGGAGCTGGCTTAGCCCTGCTATGCTGTTCAACGTGGGTTTGTGGGTGTGTATGATACACTAGCAGCACTGGAAGCTAAGACCACAGTTTCTAGAAGCTTGTGGTGTGGGGAGGGAGATACCAAGTGGAGATCTCTGGGTGTACCATGAAATTCTAGCCCCTTGTATGATGGCCAGTATAAAAATGTCTGAATGAATGAATGAGTGAATGAATGGGGGGAAATACATTTTGGTTAGCTCTGATTTATGATGATAACAGCAGAATCAGGGCTTCGTCTGGGAGAGAGGCTTGAGCAGGTGAGCGGGATCTGCCAGTGGAGAGAGAAAAAAGGGCAGAGCAGAGAGGAGGTAGTAAGAACAAAGGCAAGGAGTGTAAAAGACTGGAATTTGGGAGAAGGCACTTGGGAGAGTGTGGTTGAGAGAATGAGCAGGAGAGTAAAAAGGAAGGGCGACCCCCAGAGGTAACAGGAGTGATATTAACAAATTCATATTCTAGAAAGAGCCCTCTGGCTGCTATGTGGCAGACAGGTGGGAGAGGTACCAGAGGCAGAGAAATCAGTTAGGGACCTGACCTTGGGCAGCGGGGGGCGCGGGGCTGAGATGGCAGCCAAGTCTCGATGAGCAGGGGGTAGTGATACTGACTGAGTTGGGATCGTGGGGAGGAGAGGTCCCGAGGAGTCACAGCATCTCTCAACTAAAAAGGAGGACGAACTCCCAGGCCCCCTGCCCTCTCACCAACTGCCCCTTCCTTTCTCCTTGGTGCAGTCATGTTAGAACCAGCTACAGAGACCCTTTCACAGACCCAACTTCCAGAGGACATCAGCGTCGTGCTGAGTGTCCCCAGCGTCCTGCCGATGTATAGACACTCCATCTCTGTCCCTGCTGGGTCCTCCCTGGAAGATGTCCTGAAGAAGGCCCAGGAGCTTGGAGGATTCACGTGAGAACCCCCCAACCTCCCATCCCTCACCTGCCTGGCCCCACTTCCTTGCAGTGGGGTCACAGAAGAAACATGGGGTGGAAGAGAGAGTTCCCTAGAGAGAGGCACCAGCCCAGGCTCTGCTTTTCTACCCCGACTCTATAGCAGATACAGGGGGCCATGGGTGGCACGCCAGACCCCCACCTTGGAATCCCAGTTCCATCACTTGGAACTACAGGGCCCAGAGCCACTTACTTACCCACAAATCAGCGAGGATGCCAGAGGCCTGGGAATGAGTGCCTACGAGGATCTGACACAGGCCTTTTATATGTGCCAGGTCCAGCATGGAGTAAGCGCTCAGTATAACCTAGCTTTCCGAAGGATAAGAAGTTTTATTATCAAATGGTCTTGGCCTAATCCCTGTGATGAATTACCAAGGGCGAGCCCTGGGTAGCATATGGAGGTTGGACATATTTCAACTTGCTTCTCCTCCTGAGATTTGACAAGTTTGAGAATTAGCATTTCCAAAGCACTGCCCTATGCCAGGGCTGTCCGTGCCTAAATAAGACAGGAAAGATGGAGGTGATTCTCTTTGTACCAAAGGGGAGTCAAGCCCAGAGAAGTTGAGTGCTTTCCACTAAGACACCCAGGCCCTGGGATGCTCTTATAGAAAGAGATGCCTCAATTTGAGAGGGTCCCAGTTTCTATTCCCCAACTGGCATTCCCAAAGAACAGCATCCTTCAACTGGGGGTGGGGTGGGTGGGAAACACTGACGTCAGGGGTCATCTGAGCTGGGGAATGTCAGGCCAGAGAGATGCAAAGGCCCCTAAAAAGGACAATGTTCTCCAGACTCCAGGTTGAGTCATTTCTGCTCTGTGAGTTAGGTGGGCACTGACAACATGTTTACTACTACAAGGCCTTTCTCTTTCTAGCTCTGGACAGTTAAAATGTGTTCTTCACAACTTTGTGAATTAAATACAAAGAAAACCTTAAAACCAGTGGCATTCAAATAAGGACTATCTGCTGAGAAGCAGGTGGCACTGCCCGTGGCTGGATCTAAGCCACCATCAAGCTTGATGGCACAGGCAGCTAAGGCTCTGGAGACCCCCCCCCCCGGGCCCCTCTTCCTGACATCTGGGTGGTGCTGCTAGGGGCACACGGTCCCAGAGGAACCCTTTGGTGGGCCTGTCTGGAGCCTGCTGGCTTTCGTGTTTGGATGTTGTCATCAACATGAAAAAAATGGAGCCTACCATTTTCATTCAGAACTGCAGAACCTCAGAGAAGCCGTCAGGGACACCAGCCTGAAGAATAATTCTCTCGTTAGTGGGGGTGGGTGCCTGAATTGGGTTCAGGGGTCAGTTATGAAGGTCATGTTCCAGCACAGGAATGCAAAAAGCCGAATATACACCATAGAATCAGCCCTAGAGAAAGCTAGATCAGGAAGGGGAGGGGAGGGGGGAGAGGAGTGGGGGAGACGGAGGTAGAGCAGGAGAGGAGAAGGGGGCCAGAGGGCTGGAAGGGAGGCCAGAGAGGGACATGTGCACCGAGAAGGGCCCCAGCAGCCCCACAGAGTGGACATGGCTGGGGAAAGGGGTCACTCCTGTGTTCTCTAAAATAATGCTTTCGCTTTGACTGAGTCACCATGAGTGGGCTTGTGTTTCTTTTCTTTTTTCTTTCCTGTTCTTAAAATTACAAAAATTCTCCCTCAACCACTGCTAAGCCTTTTGCAAGGGGGAAGGACATGACCCACAGAGTTTCAAGAGGATCCCTCTGGCAGTGGCACTTGGAGTCCGGGACGGGGGTGTGAGTGAGGAGCCTCCTCGCTGCCAGGCCCCATTCTAACTCCAGACCTCTCGAGTAACAGGGGGCAAAGGTAGAATCAAAGAGAAGAGCAACCCAGCCACGAGAAGTGAAGTCATAGAATTAATTCACAGAATCAGGTCACCAAGTCATAGAATCTTCCTGAACCGGAGACCCAGGCCCACCACCAGCTATCTGGGTCCCTCCCTGGCATGTTCCTGCGTCTCTCTGCCTGGGCCACACCCTCTCCCATGGGACACAGGATCTTCTAGGCGAAGCCAGCAGCTTCTGATTCTCACCCCCTATGATGTCAGCCCTCAGAGAGGGGTCTACAGCTGAGGGGATCATGTACTGTGTGTCCCTTCCTGCAGGCCGTGGTCGTGGCCAGTACAGCGGGGATGAGTCCCCTGAGTGGACAGTGTCAGCGGGGCTGGAGAGGAGGGGTGGAGGGAAGACCCACAGGGATGGAGGCAGGTTTGCCGAGTGCTGGCCCTGAGGGGGACGGCAGGGCTCTTGTGGGCACTCTCCACCCTGTCCTGGGGTCCACAGGAGCGGAAGTCACCTCTTCTCCCTCTTTGCCTTCCTTTTGGTAGGTATGGAACCCAGGCCTCCTTGTCAGGTCCCTACCTGACCTTGGTGATGGGGAAGAAAGTTGGGGAACGTGAGTTCTGGCAGCTCCTCCGGGACCCCGACGTCCCCTTGCTGCAAGGTGAGTTTAGGGACCTGCCACCTCTGGACATGTCCCCCATCTGCCCCAGCCACAGGCCTCCTCAACTCACCCCAGCTTGCCCCTGAAATTCCTGGTCCCCAGCCTCAGATAATCATCGAGGCTCAAGGTTATGTATAATCCATTTAACTGAGATCTTAGAATTTTTGTAGAATTATTGTGGCAATTCTAGGACAGCAGATAGACAGCAAAGAAAGTTAAAAATCACCCAAAATTTACTCCCCAGAAATGCCTTCTTTTAACTTTTGGTGTGTTTTCCTTCAGATTATTTTTTAAATATAAGCTTGTTTGTTGTTTTCATTAAAATGGAGCCATATTCTACAGCAATGCTGACAGAAGTAAAAAGTGAGCTGCTTGTATAATTCTGAATTTTCTTGCTTGGTCAAATAATATTAATAACATCTTATTTAATCCAATAGATTGACAATATTCTCATACCAGGATGTCATCAATGCAAAGTTACTGATGACATATTTTGCATGCTTTTTTGGGGTACTAAGATTTCAAGTGCTCACTGGGCTCATGTGGCTAATAGCTAGCCTATTGGAAGCCCAGCTCTGTAGATGGTTTTGCAGCTTATTTTTTTTTTGTTCTTATTATATTACCAACATTTTTCTATGTTGGTGTGTGTGTAGCTCTTCCCTTTCTTTGTAATAGACTACATCATCTACTAGGATGCTTTGGGCTGCAGGTAACCGGAAATGCAATGCAAACCAGCTTCTGTGGTGTGAGATCAATTAGTTCATGTGGAGTCCAGAGGGAATAGGAGTTTCTGGGCTGGTGTGATCAAGGGGCCAGCACACTTCACTGTGACTCCCTTCTCTAGGGAGGCCCTTCTGTGTCTTCCTGGGATTGTTCCCTTTATGACTGAGAACACTTGTCTCTGAATCCTCTGGCAAACTTCTGGTATCTCAAAGGTGAAACTGGGACACAGGTGGATTCTTGGACCCACCCCTGTTGCTAGGAGGTCACCCAGGCTCTGCACCCACCATTGGTTAGAGAGAAGGGATGGCTAGGCTGGCTTAGGCCCACCTCCAGGCTGTGTATGGCACAATTGGCAGTGGAGCAACATCATAGGATGCAATTTAACAACTCCTGCTGGACCTCTAGGGTGTCTCCAGTTTAACTCATAGGTTCCAGGCTATCATGAGCATCCTGGTGCATAAACCTGGTCAGCAGCCAGACTGTCCTGCTCCCGCCACATGAACCTCAGGGCACTAGCCATGTGCCAGGCAATGGGCCACTTGCTTTGTAGGTGGGACTTTCTGAGGGGATCCAATGGAAAACATTCTTTTTCCCTGCCTGGCTTTTGACCAAAGTGAGAAATAAAACAAAGGGATAGCAGATGGGGCCCTCCATTGTGGCTCCACTACTGTTAAAGTCTGTACTGGAGGATGTGGCCTGGGGGGAGGACCCAAAGGACATACAGACATGAGGCAGAGGCAGATGTGGGCCTCTGAGTTCCCCACAGTCCAGCAGGAAGTCATGGGGAAAAGGGAGGGCCTGGAGAACCCTAGCACTCACAGAGGTCAAATAACTTATCCAAAGTCACACAGCCAGTGAGTGCCAGAGTTGGGGCTTGAATCCCGGGGTCCTACAGGGCCCAGATTGTCCCGCCTGAGTGAAGGCTGACTTTACCCATCGTCCTGGTTCTCCCTCCACACCTCACAGAGCAAGTTCCTCTTTCTCTCAACCCCTAGGGGACTCAGAGACAATGATCTGGGGGTGGGCATTGTCAGGCCCCTGCTTTCTTTCCCTCCATGTTGGTTATCTCGCACCCTGCCCAGTGTGACTACTCTTGAGGGGCGTCCCCTCTGCAAGAGAGGCCTGTGGGCCTCCGGGACCCTGAGCTGCATATTTCAGTGTTTCCTGAAGACTCTGTTTCCTGGCTTCCCACAGCCATACCGTGAGAGCATCTTCCAGACCCATAAGAGTGGGGGTCCAGGAGATGACTGGGTCGTGGGACCCCCTGCCCTGCGAACCTTCCCCCACACGTGGTCTGTTTCTGCAGGTATTGCTGACTACAGACCCAAGGACGGAGAAACCATCGAGCTGAGGCTGGTTAGCTGGTAGCCCTTTGGGCTCACCTACTTCAGCCCTGCACACTCTCTGGGTCTCTGCCCTCCAGCCAGATGCACGTGACAGGCATGTGCCTAACCCTGCTGCCACCTCACGTGCACTTGGACCGTGTCCCTGATTACCCCAGTCACCACCCTGTGAGGGTCCTAAGCCACTGCCCCGCCCAGAGCAGAGAGCCAAGCACCATCCCGAGAAGGTCCCTGCAGGCATCCCCTGCAGTCCACCAGAGCCCAAGGTCTTGAAGCGTCTCAGACGCCTCAGCACCGGGAGCCTCCCCCGGCCACTGATGTCGTGAGTACCACCCGCTCTGGGCTGGGGACCTGCAGAAAGGACTGACCCCAGCTCTCCACTCCAGTGTCAGGGGGCGCCCCGAGCCACTGGGGGCACAGTAACTGGTGAGGACTCTATGGAGCTGCTCAAAGTCCACCTCCAAAATGATTAAAGCGTTGATTGTGCAATGGCTGCAGTGTTCTGGTGCATCATGCTGGGGTACAGAGAAAGGGCGATGCCGCTGGGGGGAGCAGAAGAGGGTGGATGACATCCTCCTGGGAGCTGGGGATAATGATGCTGCTGACTATTTATGGGGCACATACTTGCTAAACACTTTCTTGTGCAAACCAAAGTTGTTGATATTTTCCTTTTCATCTCTGCATGACAGATAAAGACATTGGTCTTCAAAGAGGAAAATTGATTCACCCAGACCATCAGGCAGGGGCTGTTTCTGACAGTGGCACACAGAGCTGGCCTGGGGTGGCCTTCTGGCTCCTCCCCTCAAACACTGAAAATTGGGTGCGTTATGATTTTGAGGTTGCGAGCCCAAACTCAGCTGGGGGCCCAGGAAGGCTTGTACTCTGAGCCTCTGCCTTTCCTAAGTCAGGGCACCACCCTGCCTCTCTTGACCCTGGGCTGCCTTCTAGGAGTTGGGGTTCAGGCCAAGGGGCACCCTTTGCCTACAACCCACCAAGGAAGGGAAGGGAGCCCTTGGATGCTCCTGGAGTCCTCGAAAACAAGATTAAATGCGCCTCTTCCTAGAGAGCCACTTCCAAACACTGGGCAGGGAGGGGACGGAGGTGTTTTAAAATTTTTTTGTACTGAAATGAACATGAGAGTATCAGGAATGAAAACCCACCCCTGCGCGTACCGTGAAATGTGTGCCCAGAGCTCCACATGCTTGTTCATGTGTCTCGCCTTCCTCCAGGCTGGCAACTGCTCCATGACTCACCTTTAACCCCACAGCACAGGGTGGGGCTCCTCTTGCCTAGGGCCACACAGTCTGGAGGTGGCAGAGCCAAGATCCTCACCCCATGACTTGACGCCTTGCCCGGTGTCACTGCACCACGCTGCTGCCTCCCCATCCCAGAGACACTGGTGGGGAGACTGGCTGTGGCAGGTCTCAGGCCAGGCTGGAGACAGGTCACGTGGGCTTTGAAGGGCCCACGAGCAGGAGAGCCTCCCTCTGGAGGGAGTGTTCTAGTAGGAGCTGAATCCTGTTCAGAATCACTGAATCCTGCTCAAATCAAAGGTCATTTCCTGAAAAGACCCACTCACCAATTTGGGGCAGCCAAGGGTGGTGGGAGATGGAAGTTGAGGCCCAGGAGTCGGTCACCTCCACTGTCCTCAGGCCTTCCCTCTGCCATCCCCTCAGTCAGCGGCTTCGGAGCATGGCCCCAGCTGGGACACTGCCGTCTTCCAGTTCAAGTCCCCAGCCTCTCCTGCTTTCTCAGCCTGTGTCCCAAAGCCTGGAGCACAGTCCACTGGGTCAGGTGCCTGCCCGGCACCATCAGCAGGGACTCGAGGAGGTATGTGGGTAAGAGGACAGGCATGGCCCATGCAGGGGCACACAAAGAGTCTAATAAACAGAGGCCGTCTCTGGGAATCAGGCCCAGGCTGACGTCCCGCCTGTATTTGGGTCTATATGACTCCAGACAGTTGAGTTTCCCGCTGTCAGCCTGGTTCCTAACTTACAACTTCTGGAACATGCCCTGGTTTACACAGCCCATGGGCTCCTCATTGATCACAGCAGGGGAAGCGGAGACCACAGCAGTGAATGTGTGTCCAGGGACACGCAGCAACGAGAGGAGAGGCCGACCCACAGCCTCTGCAGCCCCATTGCCGGAAATGGGTTCTTCTCTCTTCCAGTGCCACCTGGAGTCCCACCCCACATTACCTGCTTCCTGCAGCAGGAGGCAGGGGGGCTCAGAAGGGCACACACAGTTGAGCTTGTGGGTGGATCCCAGGAGTGCTAAGGAGCCTCCTTCTGCCCTCCATGAAGCTAGGCTCCCTCTGCCTCCCCACCCCATGTCCCCCAAAGGATTATCCTGCTGAGAGCCTTGCTGCCTGCAAGTCAGGGCAGGTTAGAATCAGGGCTCTGGAGCCAGACAGACCTGGCCTGAACCCTCCACCACCATTCAAGAGGCACATGCCTGGGCACCTTGCTTCCTTCCCTGCAGAGCTCTGGCCTGTACCCCACTCCGGGGGCCACCATGCAGGGTTGGGCTCTGTCTGTGGCGGTCAGTAGTGCTGAGTCTGCACCTTGGCTTTCCTGGGCTCCTATCTGGGATCACCTCAGGGTTACCTGCTTGGGCTCTGCCCTTAGCCCACCCTCCCACCTCAACCTGTGCAGCCCTCTCACCCCAGCAAGGCCCACCTGGGCTGCATCTAGTCCATTCTTACTCCTCGCAGCCACCCCCGCACCAGGCAGGGCAGGTGGGGGCCACTTCGTGGTAGTCTTTGGGGACGTATAGACAGATTTTCACCATCAACCACTGCCAGCTCATCTGAGAAGGTCAGGATGTTTATTATTATTATTATTTTACATTATTATGGTTTTTATTAAAGGGAGCCTAACTTGAAAGTTGACAAAATACATAACAATATAAGCCTTAGGGGGTCGTGATTCCTTTTCCTCAGGGAGTGTGGGGGGAGGAAGGGAGTGCTGCCCCTTGCTGACTCAGTTTCCCTCCTATAGCCCCTTCTGGAGAAACCCTATCTGTTTTGATCTCTGGCCAGGAGCTCCCCTGCTCTACATTTGGGCCTATTAAGCAGTGACTTGCAGGACCCAATGGGCGGCAGAATCACCAGGGGAAAATGTAAAGGTGCAGCTCTCTGGGCCCACAGGAGAGCGTCTGAATCAGGAGTTCTCTCTCTGTGAGGCTGAGGGGTTTAATCAAGTTCAGTAATTTTGTCGGGGGTTGCGGGACACTTGCTGCCATTCTATAATCCGACCACCAGAGGGCGCCGCGGACCGGGCTAAGCGGGCTCCCTTTCGGGTCTGGTTGCTGCAGAGCCCTTGCTGTCATCAAGGACTTGCTGGTCAGACAATAAACTAGGGGTGCGCCGTGTCCCAGTGGGCAGCGGCTTCCAAAGGGAAGGATGCCAGTGTCAGGAAAGATGTTGGCAGCTGGCTCTGGGCACTTGGCTGGGCCAGGCCTTCTGCCCAGGGCCTAGCGCACTTGCTCTCCGAAGCGCAGGGAGGCCCGGGCCTGCGGCCTGGAATCCGGACAGGGCTGCCCTGCGCTGGGGCTCTGCTGTGGATCCGGTCCTGGTCCCAGACAGCATCTGTCCTTCCGATGGGAAAGCTGAGACCCAGATAGGGCGAGGGCGTGTTTCCAGCTACTCTGCCACCCCGCCCAGGGCTTTGTCTTTTCTTGCCAGGACTGGGGGCGAAGGGGGGTTCCACGAAGGCCAGCCATGAGTCAGCTCGAGCGCCCCGGGGATGGACAGGGGCTGGGGAATGGATGCCTCCGCTGCTGTGGTGACCATGGTGATTCAGCTTCCTTCTGAGGGCCCAAAAGGGACCCCGCCCTGGGCCGGGAGCGGGTGGAGACGCTGGGGCTAGGGAGGCGCTCCGGAGAGCCGTGGTCCCACCGCAGGATGCCGAGGTCCTATGGGATAACTGTGTCTACAGACCGGGCGGCCGGGGCTGGTCCTGGGACACGGGAAGGGCCCCTCCTGGAAGCTGAGGTGGGGGCGGGGGTGCTTATTGGGTTCCCTGAGAAGGACAGCCCCGTGTCTCCCGCCCTGAGCTGATCTCCATGGGGGGCTCGCATTAGCACTGGGCTTGGAGGGGCCCGGCCCCCACCGGTTGGGGAGACAGCCGGGCTGACCCCTCCCGCTGCAGCGGCTCTGCTGGGAGGGACAGCGGAGCTGATGGAGCGGGGCCCGAGCGCGCGGCGCGGGGCGGGGCGACGCGTCCCTCCCGGCCTGGGGCGGGGCCTGGCCAGGGGCGGGGCCGCAGTTTCAACCCAACTTTCCTGTTGGGGCGCGGGAGGCGGCGGGGGCGGGGCGAGGGGCGCGGGGCCACGCCCGCGCGCGCGGCCAGGCCCAGGCTGGAGCCAGGAGGGCGCAGCTCCCACGGCCGAAGCCGCAGTCCGAGCTGCGGGATCCGGGCTGGCGCGCAGGCCCTGCGGGAGCGGGTCGGGCTGGCGCCTGCCGCGGGCCGGCTTGTCGGCCTTCGAGCCTGGGCATTGCCGCGGGCAGCGAGCGGCTTCCTCCTGGGCACCCCCGGACGCGGGAACCTGCATCGCCCCTCCCGGGCCTGGGCACCGCCTGAGCGCGCAGGAGGTCCCAGGGCTTGGATCGAAGGAAAGCAGGGCAGGAGGGTTCTATCTCAGAGCGCAGCTGGGCTTCAGGCGGGCAGAAGAGTGGAGGCTGCACCTGGCACGGGGCAAAGGTGCCTGGAGCCGACCAGGCCAGACTGGAGCACCCGAGGAGCTGGCATCCCGGCGCTCACGCTTTGGGCGCTGTCCTGCGGGAGCCGCGCGCGCAGCATAGCTCCGGACCCTGACTGGCACAGGCCTGGCGCAAGAAGTGCCCTCACGTGTCTGAGACAAGGAATTGGACCCAAGGATACCGAGGAGGAGGTACAGGGATCTGGACCAGCTCAAAGTGGGGCTCCCTGGTGGCCCAAAGTTGGCCACTAGGGAGCTGGCCTTCCACCCGGGCCGCCCTGGTACGGATGTGCCGCTGCCTGCTGCAGCACCATGACGGCGGGATGACTTCAGCTGAGGCAGCGGTGATGGCAGGCGGTGCTCGGGTGGCCGGGTCCCCGGAGTGGCCCCCCGGCACCCCCCCGGCCCTTGGGTGGCCCAGCCGGGCGCGGGTGGCCGTGGCGGCGCTGGTGTGGCTGCTGGCGGGAGCCAGCATGTCGAGCCTCAACAAGTGGATTTTCACAGTGCATGGCTTCGGGCGGCCGCTGCTGCTCTCCGCGCTGCACATGCTGTCGGCCGCGCTGGCATGCCACTGGGGGGCCCGGCGCCCCATGCCTGGCCGCGCCCGTCGCCAGGTGCTGCTGCTGAGCCTCACCTTTGGCACATCCATGGCCTGCGGCAACGTGGGCCTGAGCACTGTGCCCCTGGACCTGGCGCAGCTGGCTACCACCACCACGCCGCTGGTCACCTTGGCCCTGTCCGCGCTGCTGCTCGGCCGGCGCCACCACCCGCTGCAGTTTGCCGCCATGGGTCCTCTCTGCCTGGGTGCCGCCTGCAGCCTGGCCGGGGAGCTCCAGGCACCCCCCGCGGGCTGTGGATTCCTGCTGGCTGCCACCTGCCTCCGTGGCCTCAAGTCCATCCAGCAAAGTGAGTACCTGGGTCACTGACTGAGGAGGTAGGGGCTGGGGTGGTTTTGTGGCCTGGATGGTCCTATGAGGGTTATGGCTGTTATCCCATTTTACAGATAAAGAAACTGAGGCTCAGGAAGGGGCAACAGCTCAGTGAGTTCCAGGCTCCAAACTTAGGTTCCTTAGGCCCAACCAGTATTTAGTAATACTTGCTCTGGACCTGTGTTTCCCGTGTTGCCAAGCCCTTTATCACACTGGATCTCCATACAGCCCTGATCAAGGAAGGTGCTCTATTGTGCCCATTTGACAGAGAGGCAGAGGGGCTTGCCTCACTGTGACTAATGAGCAGCAGAGGCAATATTGGAACCCAAGCAGCGAGTTCAATGTTGTGCAAGTGACATGGCGTAAGGTGGGGGACCAGAGGCAGGCCAGTGGGATCCAGGGAGGGAGAAGTTGGCAAGTGAGCTGAGATTTGGAAGGCAGGGGTTGGCTAAATCTGGGAAGACCTAATGTTTAATGGAAGCTGCAGTGTAACAGGTCCCTTGCTGGGTACTGACCCCTGGTCGTCATGGCAACCAGATGATGGAACTGGGACCCAGAGAAGTTCATGGCTTGTCCAGGGTCACACTGCTGGTTCATGTAATTCCAGGTCCACGTGCTCCAGACTTTGACTCTGATGAAAGGGGAGGGTGGGATGGAAGCTCCAGGCTGAGACCCTACTAAATCACTGTCTGAGGGTGGCGGGCACTTTCCTGCCTGTACTACTAAACGGTGTCTGAATCACAGCCTCCACCTTCTCTCTGCCTCAATCCAAGGGAAATATGGAGGAGGCTAGGGTACCTGCTTGGGATGGGGCAACCTGGGTCCTACCCACACATTTGCTTATACGTGATGGGTAACCTTGAGCAGGTCCAAGTCCTATATGGGCCTCAGTCTCCCCATCCTTCAGTGGGTGAGAATTGGAATTGATAGACTTCTTGGGACCACTTGCTCTTTCCAACTCAGAAATCCTGTGACCCAGGCCTGCCGTAGGAAGGGGCTGCTCCCAGCACTGGGCTGGGGTTAGGGGCAGTCAGGGAGAGATGAGGTCAGAGCTCAATCCTGCCCTGGCATCTTCAGATGCTCTGTTTTCATCCTCCCAGACCCGAGACAGGGCCAAAGCACAGTTCTATTTTCACCCTCAGGTTATATGAGAGGTAGGGACTGAGCTAGGGTATGAGCTCTGGGCATGAGTTGGCAGTAGGAAACCTGACCCAAAGGCTACCCCCTTCCTTGGCAGGGCCACAAGGCTGGGAAGGCCCTGGCCTACTGAGAGGCCCAGTGCACCTCACCCAGGGGGAGTCCCAGCTTGCAGGACAGGCTCTGGCCAGCAAGGCTTCAGGCACATGGGCACAGAGTGGCAGGTGCTTGGCATCAGGCTGCTTCTCTGCCACTTCCCTCCTTTTCTCCCAGCTGTCAACTGCCTGACTCCTGAGGCAGGTTGGCTGCTTGCTCTAAGTTCCACAGCACCCTCTGCTTCCCCAATCATGACCCCCAACTGCTCTGTATAATAGCCACTTGGTTACTTGTCTGCCTCCCCCCAGACAGGAACTGTGAGAGGTGTGGGCTGACTTTGGGCATTTCCATGTCTCTAGCACCTGGCACAGGACAGGTACTCTTTAAAAACTGGATTTATTAATGACTCTGACAGTAGAATTGGCAGACTGGCTAGGCGACATGATTAGGGTGCTAAGGGAGCTTAAGAGGCAACAGAGTTACAGAGAAACAGACTGGAGCTAAGTAGAGAGATGGGTTTTGGATAAGAGGAGGCTTCTATTTCTAAATGCCCTAGAGGGAAGGCACCAGGCAGATTTAGACTAGAGTGTTACTGACTGATATAAGCTTCTTTCCTGAGAGTAGACTTCATGTGAGTAGGAGATGAGAGTCTAGGAAGAGGAACACCCAGGCTACCCTCCTACTTGGGTCAATTTTAGGCCAAGGGAGCCTATTTGGGGAGAAGGGTGATGGTACCTTCCCACTCACAAAAAGGCTTAGAATTAGGGTGCTGTTTTGCTGAGCTTATTCTCAGCTGGACTTACCTGTATCAGGGAACAACCTGACCTGATCCATCTACTCTGAGATTTCAGTATGGTGGGGGACACATCAGAAGCAGAGATCACAATAGCAGGAGACAAGCTCTGGACCCAAAATGCACACAGGCATGGTGTGGGTACTTCTTCTAAAGACCAGAGAAGACTGCCTAGGAGTGGAGGCTTGCACAGAGAAGTGAACGATCATGCAATAAAAGTAACAACAGTTACTGAACCCTCTCCATGGGCACGCACCATGCCCAGCTCTTTTTTCGGCCAGAGCAGGAAAGAGCATTGTGGGAACAGGAAGTCTGCTTTGTCAGGGCATGGGGTATCAGCCAGCAGGAGCAGAGTGTGGGAGGCCAAAACAGCCACTGTGGTGAGCAGTTAACTGGGCACCATGGCTGTGCTCAGCACTGCACACACCACTGTGAGGGGACTCTGGTCACCTTCTCCATGCCACACACAAGGAGACAGATAGAAAGAGAGGGTGACTTGCCTGATATCACACAGCTAGTGAAGAACAGAGATGGGGTATGCCAGTAGCAAGCTGAACAGGGTCCAGAGAACAGGCAGAAGCTCGGATGTGTTCAGATGCTGGAAAAAAAAAAATGCCTTTGGAGAAGGAAAGATTGAAATGGAGAGCTGGGGTGGGGAATGGAGGCCCTGGCACGGGAGAGGTCGCTGAAGAGGCAGGACAACAGGCTGGAATTTGAGGGGCCTTATGTGGGCTGAGTCCTCTCTGGCAGAGCATCATTGCAATTTCCTGGGGTGCAGGGAGGGTGGGGTACAGGGCTGGTGGGGGAGCTGGAACCTTCCTGTCTGACTATCTCACAGAGGGGGGAATTTTCCAAAGGTGAAGTTCACCTGAAATTTAAACTCCTTCCAGTGATTGTACCATTAACACGCAGGCCACAGGCAGGTTGTAACAATGCTAAATTTGGAGTGGAAGAGCAGGAGGCATTCTAATTATCTGCTCATTTCTAGAAATGCTAGAGCTGGAAGGACTGTTGCCTAGAGAACAAAGCCAAACATCAGAATGAAACTGAGAGAAAGAAGATTTCCTATTCTAAGCATAGCTTATGAGTAAGCATCTCTGTGACACTTTGGAAAGTGTGTGTCAGAAAATGCATAGTGCCTCAGAGAGCCCTGGGAGGGGGCCTGCATTCATTACTCATCTCTGCACTAAAACTTGGAGAAGGCCCCACGTCTTCATTGCCCTCCTGCCAACACTCACTATACCTGAGCTGCGGCTTTAATGATGGCACTATTTTTTTTGTGAACCATTTGGGCAGTATTGTGTACACACACACACACGCACACTCACACATGTGCAAGGAGGTGATAGGATCCCTGCTTTTCTTGCAAAGCTAAAAGGTTTCCTTTTTTTTTTTAAATTAATTAATTTTTTTTTCTGGGATCAACTTAAAAAATTTGTTTTTTTTATTTTTATTTAAATTTTATTTTTATATTCCCCATACAATTACAACCCCCTTATTTTGACCCCAAGCCCTTCTTTCCCCGCCCCCCCCCACCCCCATGGAGTGTCTCTAGTTCATAGTTGTTTGTTGATTTTGATTTTCACTTTCTTATAGTTATTCATTTTCCTGGTCCCTTATTTAAGTTTTCTAGATTCCTGCTATGAGTGAGACCATCCGGTATTTTTCTTTTTCTTTTTGGCTTATTTCGCTGAGCATGATCCCTTCCAGCACCATCCATGTTGCTGCAAATTGCATGTGTTTGTCTAAAAGGTTTCCTTTTCCACCTGGATTCATCTCCATAAGCCCCAGTCTTGACAGCCAAAGATGTGAAACTTATAAAGAGTGACAGCCAAGTGCAATCAATGGCTTCCTTGTTCCCTTATCATCTCAACCGTCATAAGTAAATGAAGCAATGAATGGACCCACCATTCTAACACCAACAAGTTATTATTTTAAAACTTTTTTTTTAATGTAAAGGCCATATTGCTTGTAAGTGGCAGAGCTGGGACCCTCTGCCAGCCTGTCCCTGCTATGGGGGTGGGAACTGCCCTGTGGGGTCCTGATGGGTACAGTCAGGGCTGACCCCAAGAAAGGTGGGAGAGTGCCGGTTGGCACAGGGTCTTCATAGCTGGTTAGGAACCTAAGACTTTTTCTCCAGGCAGAGCCTGGGGAGCCCTTGAAGGTTATTTTGTGGGGGAGGAGTTCTTGTTTCAATCTGTGGGAAGTGGGTGACACCTGCTTTATTTACTTTTAGTATACTCATTATTTTATCGCTTTACATTACTGAGCACTTATCTTAGAAAGGCTTCATGCAAATGATCTATTTTATTAGCATCCAACTTTGCATATAAAGGAAACTGGGGCTCACCGAGGTTAAGTGCTAGGTCACAGCTAATTCGAAGTGGACTGAGGTCACAACTCAGGTGGCCTGACTCTGGATTTCTGACCTCCGTGTAACCAAGTGGGGGAGTGGGGAGGATGGGCAGTGGAGGTTATCCTGGACTCTCAAGGCGGGGGGTTGTCTCCCCACCCGGTGCTGACAGCCGCTGTCCTGGTTGCAGGTGCCCTGCTGCAGGAGGAGAGGCTGGATGCGGTGACCCTGCTGTACGCCACCTCGCTGCCCAGCTTCTGCCTGCTGGCGGGCGCAACTCTGGTGCTGGAGGCTGGCGTGGCGCTGCCGCCAGCTCCCACTGACTCTCGCCTCTGGGCCTGTATCCTGCTCAGCTGCCTCCTATCCATCCTCTACAACCTGGCCAGCTTCTCCCTGCTGGCCCTCACCTCTGCCCTCACCGTCCACGTCCTGGGCAACCTCACTGTCGTGGGCAACCTCATCCTGTCCCGGCTTCTGTTTGGCAGCCGCCTCAGCGCCCTCAGCTATGTGGGTATTGCACTCACCCTTTCAGGAATGTTCCTTTATCACAACTGTGAGGTTGTGACCTCCTGGGCTGCCCGCCGGGGCTTGTGGCGGAGGGACCAGCCTGCCAAGGGTCTCTGAGACCTGAGGGAAGTTCACGGGCCACCTGGTACAGCCCCAGCCTGAGTCTGGCCTTGGCCAGTGACTGTGAGAAAAGTGGAGAGCTGGCAGCCGCCACCTCTGGGCCATGGTGGGGGACGCCCTTCCGGAAGGGTCACGCTGGAGGCTGGAATGGGGACTCCCAGAGACCCACCCCCGTCTCTGCCTGCCTCTCCTTGTCATAGGGCTTACTCACCACTGGATGGTGGGTCCAAGGCTGGCACATCACTGCACTTGTCAGGGTAATCATCACAATTAGGATCGACACCACTGCAAGTTGTTGGCCAAATTTTGAAAACTCACCAAGTTCGGAGGAGGCCGATGATGATGCTTGGTGGTTGCACAATCCTTCCAGGAAGCGGGGAGGCAGCTAGGGGGCCCAGGGATGGGCTTCTTTGCTGTGGGCTTCCCCGGGGAATGGGGTCATCTGTTCCAATTCCAGGTAGCTGCTGTGGCCTCACCCCTGGGCCCCCCAGTTTTGGGTCTTCCATCCTCAAATAAACTATTTTTGCTTGTACTCTTGTGTCATTCCTCAGGGTTACAGCCAAGGAAGTAAGAGAAACAGCAATGGCCCACTGACCTCTGGCCACCCACAACAACTAGGGCATTCTGCTTTACCCATTGTGGTCTGTGCAGGCCCCCAGCTTAGACCTGTTCCCTAAAATCTTCCCACTGGCCAGGCTGCCATTGCCCACCTTCTGGGTAGCGGCGCCTTCCTCTTTGATCTGGCCCCTCCCCTTCCTCTTTGATCTGATCCATTCTCCATCTGGAAGACTCCATCTTCCAGCCAGCCCCAAGGAGTCTTTCCAAATCACACATCTTCTATGGCTCCACTGCTTTTAGGACAAAGTCAAAGCTTCCTGCTGTGGACCACACGGCCCTCAGGCTCCTGTCTTGTTTCTCCCACCTTTGGCTCCACCATCCAGGCTCACCAGCTTCCTTCTTGTCCCCCAGGCCTGCACAGTGGAGCCTCCATACATGCTTGTTCCCCCTGTCTGGTATGCAGTTCCCTCTGTCTGGTATGCTGTTCCTTCGATCTGGCATCCTTTACTCTTCTCATGGTCAAAGCCTTGTCTGGGGGAGAAAACCCAAATATGGAACTTTCCTTTAAAAGAAAAGCCAAAAAAAGGAAGCCTGATGAAGGAAGGCTCCTGACAAGGGGCAGTGTCCAGGGCAAGGAGTTGGGTGACCTCACAGAGGAAGAAGTACCCAGCAGGGAGGGCCTGGAGACCTGGCCTTGCAGGGGAAGAGGGCTGCCATGTAAAGGGCCTGGGTCAGGTGTGCTAACCCCTAGAGCTAGCCCAGAGTCTCCCTAAACAGCTGGCCAAAACTCAACCTTTCCTGGGGTATGTGTACTTAACTCCTCCACCTGGTTGCCCATTAAAATGATAAGTCCCCAGCCATCCTGAAGTGGGGAGACCTGGGATCTAACTCTGCCCACCTCACTGTGCACCTCGGGTAGGTAGCCTGCCCTCTCTGAACCCCAGTTCCCTTATCTGAAAAATGGGGCTTTTGATGCCTATAGAGAGGATCCGAATGAGGAGCCTGGTGGTCAGGGCGAGGGGTGAGGAGGGCATGACAGTGCCAGCTAACTTGGTTTCTCTCTTTGGCTTGGTTTCTCTTTTCGGCTAGTTATCCACCCACTCTGAGGTTCTAGGCTGATCTGGAAAATGGCCATGGTCTTGGTCTTCCCTCTCTGCATGACTATGGGAGGTAGACCAGGCTGGGGCTGGGGCTCAGGGTCCTCAGCCCTTCCTTCATGTAGCCAGCATTTGTGGAGGGTTCCTGTGCTCCCCAGTGGGAGGCGGGACTGCATGGAGGCTCATCCCAAGCCTGGGGGAGGGGACAGTGATGGCCTGGGAGGCACCTGGCCTAGGGAAAACAGACACAGGGTTTTTGGGCACCAGCCTAGCCCAGACTGGGCTTGCGGAGGGGAAGTGGGCCCAGGCTGACTCACTCACTACCCACCCTCCCTGTGACTCAGAGATGCCTCTGGCCCAGTCCCAGCACCTCTCGACTCCACTCTGATGTTTGGTCAGGCAGAACAGAGGGACAGATGGTTTTGGGTGTGCAGACTGTCCTGGTGACTCAGGACGCTTCCCCATTCAAGGGGGCCCACGGCTGTAACAGGAGCCTCCCTATAGTACCTCACCCAGACCCCTGGACCCCATGGAATGCTTGGCTCCATAGTGAGCCTCCTGGGAGATCAAAGCCTGCCCTGGTGGTTGTGGCAGGGGACAGGGGCTCATTGGAGCTGTGCTTGGCTTTGGGGTTGGTTTGTCATCTGACATTGGGGTGACTACCTCAGGGTCAATGTTAAAGCCCTCCCTGTCACTCCTTGCAGCAGAGGGCACAGAGAGCACTGGACTGGGAGTCAGAAATCTGACCTGTCTCTCCTGGCCTGAGAGTATAGTTGGGGAGTATAGTGGGGATCACCAGGATAACTAGTGGGAAGGGCTTGCTGGGTGATTCCTATGAACCTGCCACTGTCCCTCCAGGCTCTCCTCCTGCCACAGGCAAGTCACCTCCCCCCCCTTCGGAACTTCACTTTTTGCATCAGTCCTTGCTGGGGACTTAGAGCACCAGTAGTGACCTTCCTTGCTTCAAATAATGCCCCACAGCAAGCTGAGTTTAGAGTCGGGTGACCCCAGCTCCCTCCACTTTCCCAGTCAGGACCTGAGCATTTTCCAGAACTGGTTTACAGATTCCCACAGGACTGGGCTCCAGGAGGGCTGGGACCACTGTCCTGCTCACAGCTGCCTCCCTGCACTGGCACAGCGCTTCGTGTGGACAAAGCAGAAGAGAATACTAGTCAAGAGTAGGCCGTCTGGAGTAAGATGTTGATTCAGATCCCCGCTCTGATATATGTACGCCGAGAAACCCTGGGCAAGGACCATCCCGGGTTCAAGTGAGACCCTAACCCAGTATAGCTCCTGGAGGCTGCAGGAGGTTAATGTGCCCTGAGTGCTGAGCAATAACGCCTGCAAGATATGTTAGCAAACTGACAAGCGCTGCAGACTGACCTATTACAGACGTCTCCCCATTCCCTCCCCAAAGCTTTAATGCTATACTGGCCACCCCCATTTCCCTAGCCTTCTACATCACAGTGAGAGCCCCCAGGGCATGCTCCTGCTGGGAGAGATGGAACAAAGCAGGACGGACACCCCAGCTCCCCACCCCCTTGCCCTGCCTTGGAGGAAGCCAGGGATGCTGGGTCTGTGCTGGGCATCCTGCCATCGTGGGCTCAGAACAAAGCTGCTGCCTTGTCTCAGCCCCAGCTGCCAGGGCACCCCTCCCATCCTCCCCAGGGGCCCTTGGATTGTCATTCCAGGGGGCCTAAGCAAACAAGGACTCTTCTTGCTCCCTAATCTGCTCCTAAATCAGTCTTGGAATGCCCAAGGCTCCACCATTACACGGTTTCTGCTCAGTTGTAAATACTTCCTGGAAATAACCCAAAATACTTAATGAAGGGCAATGGAGAGCTGCTATAGAGGGTTTGGAGCAAACAAGGGTCATGATGTGCAATAAACATGCTTGATAATGGACCTGCAGTTTGGCTGGGACATTATGTGGAGGAGACACAAGAGGGGCCTGAGCCAGGCGGCAGAGAGATGAGGGAAAAGCTATTATTGCCGCCCAGGTGAGCAGGTGACCACCCAGGTCAGCAGGAGACCATGGAGATGGTGTCTCCAGCATGCTCACCACAGAGTGGCATCGATTGTATTGATTTGGGGTAACAAATTACCCCCCAATATTATGGTTTAAAGCAATAGATATGAATTACCTTACAGTTTCTGTGGAACGGTAATTTGGGGATGACTGAGTGGAGTGACCCTGGTTCATGGTTTCCCATGAGGCTGCACCCAGTGTTGGCAGGTGCTGTGGGGCTATAGCTATATGAAGGCAGAATAGGGCTGTGTGCTTTAGGGTCAAGACCTACCTGGGGTTTGTAATGACATCTGCATCTCAACAGAGATCTTTGAGGGAAATTTCAGGAGCCTCCAATATACCCCAAATTTACCTTCTTCCTAGGTTTGCTGAGTGAAAAGCCACTCTAGTCTGAGCCTGAAATAAACTGAGAAAAGGACTTGGACCCTCTCAAGAGTCCCCAACCTCAACCTCCCCCACTTAGAATATGAAACCCTGGTCCTACCTACCACATCCCATTCTGAATATTAAATATATTTTAAAGGAGAATCCAACACCTTATTTTCTCAACTATGAAAGAAAAAAAAAACTTCTAAGGAATATACCACAATACCAAAATGTTGACTTGGTTACTGCTTGAAAATAGAAATACTGTGGTTGGATAGGATTTGCTTTCCTTTTTCCACAAATGAGCATGTATTTTTTTAAAAATAAATTTCTTAGCGCTCTAGTTCTGAGTAAGATAGGATAAATATAGTCTGTCTTTCCTCCTGAATGCAACTGAAAACCTGAGCAGAATGCATGAAGCAGCAATCTGAGGACTCTGAAACAGAAACGGTAGCAGGTAGATTGGGAAAGAATCAGAACTTGAGGTATAAATACTCTGGTGGCTGGTTTCCTGTTTGGCTTATTATTCCTGTGTCTCCTGGCCTAGTCTCAAAAGCAGTGTGAATCCTGAACTGTACAATGGCCACAGAAAGCCAGGCCTCCAAGGGAGCCCTGGCTTTATGGTCTGAGGAGTAAGGAGGAGGGCCCTTTCACATAGAGGGTGAGGGAAATCCTACTTAACCCTAACCCTACTGCTTTTCTCTGGCCCTGCCCCCAGGCAAGCCTCTTAAAGAAGGCGAAACTGCGCAGCCGCAGTGGCAGCTGGGAAAGCACCTGAAATTCTGTGGGGACTCCTTGTCTCTGAACCAAAGAATTGTGGCTTATAAGTGTGTATGTGTTGGGACAGGGTTGGGGGTTATGGGGTGTGTGGGTGATGGGGGGAAGGTCCATTGACTTTTTTCCATCACTTGAACTCAGAGCAGCCTAGTCACAGAACATATATGGCAGATCATGGAGACTAAAGGATCTGATTTTCCAGGAGGAGGATGTGGGGGTGCGCTGGGATGGGAAGAAGAAAGGTGATCTTGAAAACTGGATAGGCTGGAGGAGATAGTGAAGAGGAGGGAGCTTGAGAAATGGATTCCACAAAGTTGCTCGTGAACTTCTCTGCTAATATGCCTGGATGCCTAAGCAGTATTCCAGTGACTCTGAGAATTAGACTGTGTTAGGTAGAACACCCAGATTTCAGATTGGCCCCCGAGTGGCCAAAGTTTAGGATGGTTCTGTAAAAGTTTTGGAAACTGAATTGATATTGGAACTATGGCCCTGTTAAAAAATAAAATTCAACTGAGTAAAATTTAAAGATCTCATTGGCTTTATTCAATAATTCATGAATTGGGCACCGTTCAATCTAACAGGTATAAAAGAGCTCTGAGGAGCTGTACAAAAATGACTTTTATGGGCAGAAAGGAGCAAGAGTAAAGACATTAATTACACTAGGCAAAAATAAGTGGATTGGTTATTGCAGGTAACTTTCCTTCAGGGGATGGCTGGGGACTAGCAGGCAGATGACCTCACTAATGCCGGTCAGGTGATTCCTGACTGACTGGTTTAAGACCACATTTCTGGGAGAGCCAAAACTATAGTTATTTCTCAGTGTGATGATGTGGGCTTAGCATAAGTGACTTCTTTGGAGCCCTCTTATCTTGTTTTTCACAGACCCCAGGAGGCAGATCCAAACCTTATGTAAATGAGTCAATTGCCTCCTAAAACAAAACCTCAACATTTTCCATAGTATTTAAGACCTAGGGCCTTATAATATTCAAAATGTCCAGGATACAATTCAAAATTACATACAGAAAATCAAGAGTCTGAATACTGAGATGACCCAAGATGTTGGAAATACCAGAAAGACATTAGAACTAAAAGAAAATCTCAGCAGAGAAATAAAAGATACAGAATATAATCAAATAGAAATATGGGAATTGAGAACATGTAATAATCAAAATTTGAAAATATACTGGATGCCCTCATTAGCAGAATAGAACAGTGTGTGAATTGGAGACAAATCAATAGAAATTATCTGTGCCAGACAGAATGCTCACCCTTGCCAAAGATACCCATGCCCTATTCCCTGGAAAATATGAGCGTTACTTCACATGACAAAAGGCACTTTGCAGTTGCAATTGAGGTTATGGACTTTAAAATTAGAATTATCTGAATTATTGGGTAGGTTCAGTCTAATCACATGAATCCTTAAAAGCAGGGATTATTTTCTGGCTCAATTCAGAGAGATGCAGTGAAGGAAAATCAGAATATTCAAAAAATGGGAGGGACTCAGCCTGTCATTGCTGGAGGAGCCACAAGAACAACATTAGGAGGAATGTGGGCAGCTGCTCAGAGAAAAGACCGCTCCTAGTTGGCAGTAGAAAGTTGGGGTCCTCTGTCCTACAACTACAAGGAACTCAATCTGGTCAACAACCTGAATGAGTTAGAAAGGAGACTCTTGCCCAGCACCTCCAGTAAAAAATGCACTTGGGGGCCTCCCTGGTGGCACAAGGGGTTGAGTACAGTGCTGTGAAACTGTCCGTAGCCTCTGCAGTGCAAGTTCAATCCCCGGCCATGGAGCTGCCCACATGGCGCAAGAGACCTCTACTGACTTGCCCGCTGCACCCCTCAACCGTGTACTTCGGTCTACCTGCCTGTTCTGCTCCCCATTCTGTCTCTGGTGAATCCTCTCACCTCCCACACCTCTGGCCTGTACCCCAGTTCTTGTAATCATAAATAAATAAATCTTTTTAAAAAATGCACTTGACATCAGCCTTAGAAACACCTTGATTTTTGTCTTGTGAGACCTTTAGCAGAGAACCCAGTCAAGCCCAACCAGATCTCTGACCTACAAAAATTGTGAAATAATACACAGGTATTGTTTTAAGCCACTAACTTTGTGGTAATTTCTTACAGCAAAATGAGAATATTAAGATATCAAATATGAACTACAGAGAGGAATTTAAAAAGAAATTGGGCCATGAGAGTTTGTGGAACAATAAGATAAAGTGTAGAGTTCATGTTTTCAGACACAGAATTAGAAAATCTGGTACAAAAAACTCTGTTACATACCAGCTGAAAATGTCTCAAGTCTGTTGAAAGAGGATCAGTGAACCCCAGGCGGATTAACATAAAGAAATCCACGCCTAGGTATATCATAATCAAACTGCTGGAAATCAAAGACGAGAAAATCTTGAAAGCAGGAAGAGAAAAATGTGGTATTAACAATTGGGAAACAACCATTGTAATGACTGTGGGGTTCTAATAAGAAACCGTGGAGGCCAGAAGGAAATGACACATTTTTTAAGTGCTAAAGGAAAGAAGATCATCAATCAAGAAGTCCACACTGGTTAAAAGAATCACCAGGAAGAAAACAAAACAAATTCTCAAATGAAGAAAAGCTAAGAATATTCACTTCCAGCAGATCTCCTCTAAAAGAAATGTTAAAGGAATTTCTTCAGATGAAAAATAAGTGGTACCAAAGAGAAACTTAGAATTTAGAAGTAAAGAGAAATAAAAATCACAACTATTCTCTTACATTTTTTAATATGCATGTGACAGCTGAAAGCAAAAATTATAGTAGTATGATAGCATTTGTAACATATGCAGATATCCTGTATTTCACAACTATGACTCAACGGGATGGTAAAAGGATCGACATGGTGATATGGTTTTTACATTCAATGTGAAGTGGTAAGATATTAATTCTAAGAAATTATGAAAAGTTAAATATATATATATGTTATACTCTCTAGTATAACCTCTAAAAAACACATACAAAATTAAAATGGAATACTTTAAAATAATAATAGTGTAAAAGAAGGCAAGAAAAGGGAAACAGAGGAATGAAAAACAGAGCAGAATAACAGAGAACAACGGTAGACCTAAACCCAAATATCTGTGGTTATGGTCTGAAAATATCATTTAAAAAAAAAACTGGAGATATCTATATACACACACATGTATATATGTGTATGTATGTATCAAACTAGATCCAAGAGATCACAAAGGCAAACAACCAACACTCTATAGCATACAGTTAATACAAGAAATGCACTTATAATGATACAAGTAGGCTAAAACTAAAAGAATGTAAGAAGATATATCATGTAAGAAGTAAGAAGTGTCTATATACAGACACTAGTCAAAATAAAACTGGAGTGACTGATAATATTTCATGAAAGGGTCAGCACAACATGAAAAGACAACAATTCTAAATATGATGTGCCTAAGAACCAAGCTTCAAAATGCAGGAAGCAAAAAAGCAAAACTGAAAGGAGATGTAGATAAATTTGCTCAATATTAGTTGGACACTCAATACTCTTCTCTTAGTAATCCGTAGAAGAAGTAAACAGGAAAGCAGAATAATATACAAGAATTGAAACCACTGCAAATCAACTGGTCCTAATTAACAACTATGAGACACTCCATATGAGACACTCCACCTAAAATAATGTTTTTTTTCCCCTAAAGAAGACTTCACCAAGATAGAACTACATGATAAACTAAACATTAGCAAATGAAAAACAAATGAAATATGTATGTTCTCTGGCCATGAACTAGAAATCAATAACATAAAGATGGTTGTAAAATTTCCAATTACTTAGAAATTAAACTACACAGTTCTAAGGAGGTCATCTCCAGGGAAATTAGAATATATATATTGGTGGCAGCTTACAATGATTTGACTTATTATTTTTTCGACTTTACCATCATGCAACAGCAATAGTATACAGTTGAAACTAAACATTGAATTCTGTTCTTTTCCAGGCTGGTAATATGAGTACAATATCTCTTACAATACCAGACAGAAGCAGTGAACTGCAGCTCCTAGTTGGGCATGAGATCAAGAGGACAGACAGCCGATACTTGACAGTGTACTGGAATCTAAGTGTTCTGAGCACGAATAATGTAGGCCAGGCTAAGCCATGGTGTTCAGTGGGTTAGGTGAATTAACTACATTTTCCAATTATATTTTCAATTTATGATAGGTTTTTTGGGACATAACCCCACCATAATTTGAGGAAGATCTGTATTTTGAAAAGAATAAGAAGGAAGATGCAGCAAATCAGACATATATGCAATGCAGGTCTCAAATAAATAATCTAAATTGTCACCTTATAAAATTAGGGTGGGGGGAAGCAAGGGAAAAAAAGAAACATAAACTAGAAGAAAGCAAAACTATGCAAATCAATCAAATATAAAAGGGAAGAACAATAGAGAAGTGAAATAGTACACAAGGTTAAGTACTTGTTTAAAAAGATTTAAAAAGGGCCTCCCCAGTGGAGCAGCGGTTGAGTGCTGGGTTGAGAAGTTGCCCGCAGCCTCTCAGTGCCGGTTCGATTCCCGGCTGCTCCCCGGCCACCAGAGGAGGTTCCCACATGGCGCGCAGACCTCTCCTGCCGCCCGCTGCTCCCCTCAGCAGTGTGCTTCGGTCCTTCTGCCTGCTCTGCTCCCCGCTCTGGCTCTGGTGAATTCTCTCACCCTCCCGCGCTTCTGACTGTACCCAGTGCTTGTATAAATTAATTAATTAATTAAAAAAATTAAAAAGTGATAAACCTCTAGCCAGACTAAGAAGTAGACAAATAATCAGAATGAAGAATGAAAAGTAATACCACTACAGATCCTGGAGGCAATAAAAGATAAGGAAATACTACAAACAAGTCTACATGTATAATTTGACAATAGGTGAAATGGACTTATTCCTTAAAATGACAAACTGTTCAAAACTAACCCAAGATGAAATAGTCTTTAGCTATTAAATAAATTAAATTCATTGTTAAAGTCTTCTAAAAAAAAAAAAAGAAAGAAAGAAAAAGAAATTTTAAGGTCCAGATGGTTATACTGGTGAATTCTACCACTTCAAGAAGAAATAACACCAAATTCACACATCTCTTCCAGAAAACAGGAGACAATGCTTTCTAATTCTTCCTTAACTTAATAAAGGACATATACAAACAACCCATAGCTAGCATCATAGTTAATGGTAAAAACTGATGACTTTCTAAGATCAGGAAGAAGGCAAGAATGTCTATCCCATTACTCATATTCATCATCATACTGGAAGTCCTAGCCAGTGTAATAAAAAAATAAAAAAAAGAAATCAAGGGCATTCAGATTGGAAAAGAAAAAAATAAAACTATTTCTATTTGTAGATAACCTGGTTGTCTACATGCAGATAGCCAAGAAATTTACAAAAAATATTCTGAGAGTAAGTGAACTTAGCAAGATCACAGGATACAAGGTCAACGCACAATCAAGTGCATTTCTATATACTAACCATGAACAATTGGAAACTCGAATTAAAAAATATTTTTGCAATGCTTGCCTTCAAATGAAATCTAAATGAAATCTTTATTAGATTTCATTTGATAAAATATATTAGATTTGTATAATGAAAACTACAAAACATTGATGAAAGACATCAAAGATCTAAACCAATGGGGAAGCAAACTATGTTCATGAATCAGAAGATACAACAAGAGTGAAGATGTCGATTCTCCCCTAAATTGGCCACTGAATTTAACATAATTTCAGTTGAAATCACAGCCAGATTTTTGGGATGTTGTTGCCATTGACATGTTGATTCTAAAATTTACATGCAAAGGCAAAGAAACTAGAATAACCAAAACAATTTTTCTTAAAGGGAGAAAATTGGAGGCGTCACACTATCTGATTATAAGACTTACTATAAAGCTACAGTAATCAAGACAGTGTCAAAAAAAGAAAAAAAAACATAAAAAGACAGTGTTGTATTAGTGAACAGAAAGATACATATATCAAACAGAATAGAGTAGAAAAATAGACCTTCACAAAGGTGCAAAGGCAGTTCAGTGGAGAATAGTTTTCAACAAATTGAGCTGAAATCATTAAACAACCACATGAAAAAAACAAGAACTTCAACTTAAACCTCACACCCTATCTAAAAGGATCAGAGAAATAAGTGAAAATCTTAAACTTAAAAATATCCAGGAAAATCTTTGTGACCTGGGGTTAGGCAAAGTGTTCTTAACACATGGCACCAAACCAATGCATAAAAGGAAAAACTGGGAAGTAGCACTTCATCAAAATTTTTTAAATTTGCTTTGCAAAAGACAATTGTAAGAGACTAGAAAGACAAGCTAGACTGGAAAAAAATCTAACAGTAGACTTGTATCCAGAATATATGGAGAATTTTCAACATTCAACAGTAAGCTGAATTCAACAGTTTAAGTAAAACATTGATTTTAAAATGGGCAAAAGAATTGAATGGACTTCACCAAAGAGGGTAGGTAAAAAAGCAGTTAAATACACAAGAAGATACTCCACATCCTGATGATTAGGGAAATGCAAATTAAAACCACAGTGAGGTAATACCACACACCAAGTAGAATAGCATTGACATTACTAAAAATACTGCCAGATCCAGAGAAATTGGATCTCTTATAGTGGAATAGCCACTATGGAAGCATGGTAGTGTTTACAAAGTTAAGTTTATCTTTACCATCTGCAATTCTACTTCTCTATATAAACTCTAGATGAATGGAAATTTATGTTCACACAAAAACCTACACACAAATATTCACAGCAGTTTTATTCAAAATCACCAAAAAACTGGAAACAACCCAAAATATCCATCAACAGGTTAATATAAAACAAACTGTAGGGCATCCATCTAATGGAATACTACTTAGCCACGAAAAGCAACATGTATGAATCTCAAAAGCATAGAGTTTATATCCTCTATGAATCCGTGTCTACGACATTCTGGAAAAGGCAAATCCATAAAGATGGAGAACATTTTCTACCAGATGGTAGAAGTGATAGTTTGACTATACAGGGATATATATATGGGAATTGTTGGGGTGATGGAACTGCTGAGTCTTAACTATGGAAGTAGTTCTACAAATGTGTTACAACACATAGAATTATACCTATGAGGAACTTAATGGTATGTCAATTAAACAATTTTTTAAATGGAAACAAAATATACTCAAATAACTTTTTCCTTAAAACTGCTTTAAAAGAAAGCTTCCGTGTGGGTTTGTTCCAGGAAGGCTGTTTTGTGGTGGCTCTTCCACACCAGCCCTGGTGTTTGTGGATCTGTACATTCATCTGTAATATGAGAGGCTCAGTCACAGCAGTGATTTGCCTTCTCCCTCTACCCTAAAAGTGTATCCTTTTGTGGAAGAGGGGGTGAGGTTTTTATTTGGAGAGAGGGCATTTGGCCTCCACTGGACTCTGGACCCACAAACAGTTGTGCTTTTGTGTGTTTCATGTATTATCTGGAATAGAACGGGTCTTCAACCAGATCCTGAGACACCTGGGGGGTGTGAACAATCCTGGATTCAGGGCCTGCTAGTGGCACCCACGTACTTGTCCCTTTGGCACATGCCCCTCCCCAGTGGTGAGTCAGCCGGGGCGGGCAGGCTGGCTCTAACGGTCAGCTATCTAAAGGAGGCCTTTTGTGGGAAGCTATAATTGTGCTCCTGGGGAAACACTGCAAAAATACAATGGGGATTCCAGAAAGGCTTTGAAGTTTAGGCCCCCCTCTGAGGTAGGGTCTGAAAGAACTGAAACCATTTTTTTTCCCACGGATGCCTTTTTGGAAGAGCACTTTGTAAAGAACAAAAGGCTGTGCATGGGTGGGGAAAATACTGTTATGAGGAAGACTATGCTGACCTGGACCAACGGGGCTACGCCTCATTCATGAGCTGCCTGCCCCATGCCAGTCACCCTGCTAAGGCATCGCTGATCTTCACGACAATGCTGTGAGAAAAGGGCCTCGTTGCTTGGACAGATGAGGGAACTGAGGCTCCAGGAGGGATCAGAGACAGGGTGACAAGCCTAGGCTCCAGTCCACAGCTCCAATCTTCCAAGTCAAGGTCTGTGAGACGACCTCCAGGCCTGCTTGTAGGCCTGTTCCCCATATGTGCCCGGAAGAGACAACAGAAGCCACCCTTCATCAGACTGCTAGGGAAATGGCAGTGGTGCTTTGAGCCTTACCATGTAGAACAACACTCGAAAAAGGAGTTTTAAAAAAATTTTATACAGTGGAATGTTTTCTTTGAAAACTATTTTATGCCTAAATTCATTGTAGAAAACCAGAGTTGGGACCCTGTGGTTGAAAATGGAACCAGGCTGGCCTGTGCCACCCCAGCTCCTGGAGCACCGCTTGAAGGCTACTTATCCAGTAGGCTGGCACTTACTGTGAGGACCACAGGAGATGCCATGACACTTAAGGCTCCGGCTCTGGGTTCGGAAAGAATAAGTAGAGATTGAGGCAGACTTGTTCCTGGGTTAGCCGGCCGAGGGGAGGGCGGCAGGGGTGCTGGGCCTCTTGACCCGGGGAACCACCTGCCTCACCCTCCTCTCTAGCCAGCAGTCATAACCTGTCATTGATAACACAGGAAGCTGCTGTCTTCACCATCTTACATTTAGAAAGTTTAATCTTCAAAAATATGGATTACAAGGTTAAACCCTGTAGTGCTCTTCCTTCTTTCTTCCCCTTATGAAAGGCATAATCTGTTTTTTCTGCATCAACAAAAGCAGAATGCTCAAGTTAAGATCTAGGTGTGGGGTCAAGGGCAGATCTGTCCCTCTGACTCCAGTGCAGGAGGCGGCAGGAGGGTTCACAGTGGAATCATCAAACGGACCTCCTTCTCATAGATGTCGGGGATCACTCCCACAGGGGAGTTGACCATGTGCACGGTGTTCTTGCCAAACAGCTGGAACTCATAGTGGATGAGCTGCTCCCAAAAGCCACTGTTGGGCCGGATGATGGGCCGGCATGACTTGGTCCACGTATGGGCATCTAGCAGGGACATGGCATGGTACTTCATGAGGTAGGCGAGGCAGAGGGCGGCCGAGCGGCTCACCCCAGCAGCACAGTGCAGCAGTGTGCGGCCCTGCTTCATCTCCACACTGTGGATGTGGTCGGCGATGGGGTCAAAGAAGTCACAGAGACGCGAGATGGGCGTGTCAGCCACAGGCACCTGCAAATACTGGATGTCCTCATATAAGGTGTTCACCACCTCCACCGAGACGTTAATAACAGTGGTGATGTGGTTACTGGAGAGCATAAGCTTGTTGTTGGCAGCTATCCCATTGCTGATATACAGGCTGCCGGTGATCTTGGAGAGGCCACTGACCGAAGGCTGCCGGAACTGGACCGGGAAGGCACACGTGGCTGATGTCATCAGGCCAGTGGGTCAGCAGCCAGTGAGGCATAAAGACGGCATCTTTCTGCTAGGTTGTGTCCACGGAAAAACTGCAAGGAAGAAGAGGATGTTTAGTGGGAGGAGCCCAGTTGGTCCAGAAGGCCAACTCCCAGGGATTTCAGAGAAATGGATGGATAGGTCTATAGTGGGATTTCCCAATGGTCCTTTGACCATCACAGTGGAATCACCCAGGGAACTTACTAATTAAAAATGCAGATCCCCTAACCCACTGACTCAGACTCAGGGTAAGGTGCACAAATCTGCATTTTCAGCATACTTCTCAGGAAGTCTAACATGTGCTGACCTATAGTACAAAGGACAAGCCTCAAGCCTGGCACTCAAGGCCCCTTTGAGGGGGCCCCATATTTCTTGTTGGACAGGCTGAGTTGTGTCCCTCAGGCATGCCCTGGCCTGACTCTCCATCTAGGCTCACTCAGCCCTGTTCTCCTGGCTTTTCAAAATCTTCTCCTTCCTCCAGTCCCTCTATAGTGGGAACAACTTGCAGTGTTTCTCTCCTCAGTCTTTTGACTTTATGCTCAAATCATGAGACTAGAACCAGTGAAGTAGAATCTGAACCCACTGAGCTGGGAGACTCTGGGGATCTAAGTGAGAGAAGGGTCCCAGTGTCTGCTCTCCAAGAACTATCTCTTTGAAGACACAGATGTGCCCATGTGGAACTGACAGGCCATTACAGAGTGTGACAGCACTAACCTTGCTTCTGCACCTTGATGGGGAAGGGGGTGGTTGAAAGCTTCCTGGAAACCAGCTGGCATAATGGCAGACCCCAGACATAAAAACAGAGGTAGAGGAACCTCAGATGGGAGAGCCACAATAGCATGATGTGCGTGCAGAAGGGCAGTGCCTGAAGTCAGAGAGGGGCAGACCCCTGTCTTCTCCTAAAAAATCTCAGCACCCTCAGTCTCTCAAGCTTGAACACATCTTCGTGAATTTCACTGAAATAGGAGCATCTGGATTTAGATAAACCTCTCCAGGCCAACTGGCAGTCTGCATCAGGCACAGAGAAATGAGGTTGAAGTTATCTTCCTCTGTTTAACATATTTCACTGGCTACTCACTGCCAAGATGAGAGGGAGCACCTTATCTTGAATGTCAAGGCCATTAGTGGCCTGGCTCCTGTCCAGTGCTCCAGTCTACTATTAGCCTTCCCTACATTCTGAAGCGCTTCAACTAGACAGAGCCACTTGCAGTTCCTTATAGACATTTGGTCCTTAAAGACATTTGGAGCCTTTGCTTTTGCTGTTTTTTCAGCTTAGCACCCCCTTTCCTTCAGCAAAGGTCAGGTGAGCTTTGTCTTTCTGAGGGAAACCTCCTCCCTTGATAAGCTCCACCCTTGGATGCTGAGGGACAGGACAATACCCTTCCCCACATTTGATCAAGACCCTGCTCCAGGTTTTCTAATCCCTATGTGCTCTCCTTCCTAACACATGGAAGATGTGGTTTTTGCCTTGATCTGTATCAGCAGTGCCAAGCTCCACATCCCTACAAGTAGGTGCTTAAATATTTGTTGAATGAAAAGATAACTCCAACCACCACTACTGTGTCTTCTGATAGGTTTTCTGGGAAGGATGTTTCTCTAGAATTTTAGGGAGGGTCTGGGTGGAGGTGAAGGTGGTATATAGGCTGCTGGAGAGGAAGGATTTGCATAGGAAAATCCAATCTTTCAATGCCCCAGCGTCAAAAACATGAGGGTCACCACAGGTAGGGCGTGTGTGTCTGGCTTGCTCTAAAAAGTCATGTGAGGGCAAAGAAAAAGCGCCCCTTTCCCCCAAGCTGTAAGTCTAAATGCTGAGGGAGGCTCTGGAGCCTCATCAGAAAACCCACAGAAGTTGAGGGAGGTGCCCCGACACCAGTGCCCAGTGGGAAACAGCAATAAAGGGGACTGATGCTTCTCACAGCAACACACACTTTGTAGAGGAGATACTCCTCTTGAAGATGAGGGTAGTGATGAGAGTTATTTTCATGCTAGTCAAGAAATACTCAAGACACCATGGCCCCTCTCACAGAGCTTAAAGTCTAGTGGGAGAGTCAGATACCACACAGGCAGTTGCAGGCGCAGCAGAGTTGGGAAACAGGGATAACAGTGCCCACCTTCTAAGCATCTTCTGAGGATTTAAAGAGTAACCCAGGTAAAGTATTTAACACAGGGCCTGGCAAAGAAAGTCCTCTATAAATGATAAGCACTGTCCCTGCAGTTAGGGAAGTTAAAAGGCGGGGCATCATGGGAATAAATGGTAAAGGGATTTTGCTCTGCTAGGTGAGGAGGGAGGGAGTCAAGGAGATTGCCTGAAGAAATAATACAAAAATCTGAAGAACTTTTAGTAGGAAGGGGAAGGAGAAAAAAATAGCTACCCCAATTTCCCTATTTTACAGCCTATAAAGCCCTTGGCTTCTCTCACATCTGGTCCGATTTTCAGAGCTACAAATAGGGCGCGGTCTGGAGCTATTGTCTCCATTTCATACACGGGGAAATGAAGCAGAGAGGGGAAAGGACCCGTCTAGGGTCACCAAGCAAGCAAGGCCAGACAGCTGGTAGGGGAAGCCGGCAAACACTGCGGGGTGCTCGCTAATACCGACTTACAAACGTGGAGCAAAGTCCACGGATTGACGGGAGCGAGACGCCACCTCCAGGGGGAGAGCCAGGTAGGTTTTCTGGGGGAGCTGGCGTTAGACGACCGGGATTCTTCGCCAGCTGGGTGTCATGATCCCAAGGTCTCACCCGTCTCGCGCGGGCGGGCGGGCAGGTTCGTTCAAGAAGCAACCACGACCGAAGCCTCGGACGAGGGTCTCACGGAGAAAAGACCGGTCACGACCCGGGAGCCTCCTTCCCTGCCAGGGCGGAGCTCTGGTTTCCCCAGCTCTGGTCCCACATGGCTGGGACCACTCGGCCACCCGGGTCTTCGGGGGAAAAAAACCCAAAAAAACAAAACCGGGTTTCGACTACGCGCCCCGGAGCGGCCCCCCACGGACGCCCCCAGTTACCTGCCCTGCGGTCGCGCCCGGGCGCAGCATTCCGGGCGGGAAGGTCGGGTAGGCTGCGCGCTCCGCCGCCCGAGCCCGCCGGCCCGGCCCGGCCCGTCTCCAAGGCAACGCGCGCGCCGCACCATGGCGACCGCCGAGGGACAATCCTGCGGCGGCCGCGGCCTTCCGGGCTCCGCGCGGAGCCGCCTCCGGGCCCCGCCCCCGCGCGTCTTCCGGCCGCGAGCCGCGCCCGAGTCGGCGCCCGAGTCGGCCCCCGCGCGCCGCGCGCCCCCGGGCGTGGCTTCCGTCCTGGCGCGCGGCCCGGAGCTGCTCGCGGCCGCGGAGGACGCGGGGCCCCCGCCGCGCGAGCCCTGGGCCTCCGGGAAGCGGAGTTTCCCTGTGGCGTTTGCCGCCCAGGCGACCTCCAGTGCCGCCACCAACCCGCCCTCGGGCTTCTTGTCGCGCGACAGCGTCGCGAGTCGCCGTGATACCGAGTTAGGGGTTCAGCCCAAGATCCTCTTCCTGCGGCCGCGGGCCATGTACCCGCCGGTGCTGTTCAGGTGCGGCCCGGGGGCCCCCGCTCGTGCCCTGGGGGAGCCCGAACTTCCTCAGCGCCCCGCTCCCCCAGGCGGGCCCTGGACCCAGGTTCTTTGTAGACCCCTGGAGAGTCCGGACTTCCAGACCCGGCCCTGGCTTCTTCTCAGTCCAGCCCTTCCGGCCCGCGGGAGCCCGGGGGCCCTCGTATCCTCAGCCCAGACGCTCGGGAGTAGCTGGAATTCCCACCCCCAGCACACACACACCCCGAATCGCCCCCCTCCGCACTTTAGTCTCCTAGGCTTGGCATCGCCCGGGTCCTCGGGGCCCTTTGGGAGCCCTGAGGTTCCTTGGAACCAGGCCAGGCCCGGGTATCCTCACACCCGTCTCCAAATCGTCTGTGTTCCCCTAATTCTCTCAGCCTGGCTCCTGTCCCCACAAACCCCACCTCACCCACATTTTCTCCTTAAGTGACCACAGCTGTGCACAGTTGAGTCCCCAGTGACAGTTGTGAACTGCTCTGGGGCTTTTTTATACCTCTCAGGATGACTTTTCCTCTCAGCATCCAAGAAACACCTCCCTTAGTGTACATTTTCCCTGAGAAGAAACTACTCCCGTGCTCCTGAGACGGTTGTGAGAGAGCTCTGCCTCTCCTGAGAAACCTGGGGAAGTTCGTCCACTTTCCTAGAACCCCATTAAATTAGAGCCTGGCCTGGGCTGCCTCAACTGGTACCACTTTCCCCTCTCTCCTGCAGCTTAATGAATTCCAGAGAAGTAGCAGTGAAGAGGTTTTTACCCAGGAGCCAGTTATCTCGAGTGATTATTCACGACAACGTCAATGTACAGCGAATCTATGAGATGCAGGTAAAGCTGTACACATTTTTGCATTAGTGGGTGTCTGTGTCTTGATCCCTGTTCATGTTACTCTCCCATGCCCTGGAGGGGAGATCACAGATCTCAGAGGTGATCAAGAACCACTAGGTCCTCTATCTAACTCATGACCCGTTTTCCAGAGGAGACTGGGGTTATTAATTTGTCCACAGCTGTTCCTGGACAAAGGGAGCCAGAGAGAATGATTCCATGTCTCTTAGCTCTTGTGGTGGCATTTTTCCCCTCAAAACCCATTGCCTTCCTGTTCAGGGAATGGATTCCTCCCATCATCCTTAAAAAAAAAAAAAGTCTTGGGTACTAGAGTCTGAATTGGCATCAACACTTTTTTTTCCCCCTTCAGGGATTTCTCCCCATTTTCCAGAGGAGAACTGAGGCTCTTCCCCCATTTTTTGCTTATGGACATGGGGGTTTTGACCTTATCCAGAAGCCTTCAGAAGAAGGGGTGGGAAACTTCTGTGCTGTCACCCCATAGACCCTGATGGGTGAATTCATCGAATGTCTCTTGAGGGGCTTCTTGGAAGAGACTGAGAACCCTTTTCTTCCAGCAGAGCAGGCAGCTTAGAGTTGGGCTGAGGCCCCCTCTTGATGTTGTTCAACTTCCCTCCATATTCCAGAGCCAAATCTGGTTGGTCACATGGGATTCTGGCATTGAAGAGTGGAGGAGCCTTAAGAGGTAGTGCCAGATCCTTTTAAGGGACACAGGGGCCAAAAAGAAGAGCTGGGGCCTGGGTGTTTCTCCGTCTGTAAAATGTCCACTAGTGTGGTGTATGGCAATAGGACGGACTTGGAGGTGGGCAAGCCAGCTTTGTGTAACCTTGGCACTACTGACATTTGAGGCCAGGTAACTGTGGTGGGGGGCAGTCCTGTGCCTCGTAGGATGTGTAGATGTCCTGTAATTTCCTACAGGACCGTCTCATTTGTAAAATAGGATCTATCAGGACCCTCTCAGTTGCTGGTGACATTAACTGAACTTTAACTACTTTAAGCAAAATTGAGAGCGGTGAGTCTATACAGAGTCAGGACAGGTCCCCAACATTTGGGATGAGAGAAGCCATGGGATCCAGTCTTCTGCTCTTCCTCATCATTCCATTTCCACTCCTTTGTGCATGCTGGCATCATCATCATCAGGCTGACTGTCCCTGCGGAGCATGGCCACAGGGGGCCCTGGACTGTAGCCCAGAAAGGAATTGGCATGCTTCCACTGTTGCCCACGTGATACAAATCCTGGAGCAGGACTCCAGTTGACCCAAGTTGGGTCATGGGCCTTTCCCTGTGGCCAAATAATGAGGGGTATTATGACCGGCCCAGGATGGGCCGATCTCTGAGATACTATAACTGGAAACTCTTGAGTTGGCTTTAGATGTACCAGACGGTTATGCCATCCCTCAGCCTTCCAGAAGGTATTAAGCCCTGTGTTTTATGTACTCAGTGTTCATATTGTTATCCCATTTAATAGTTCAGGAAACAGACTCAGAGAGGTGGAGTAACTTCACTAAGATGACATGTACATTATTGCAGACTTGTAAATTTGGGTTTGACTGACCTAGATGGATGGGATGGGTCTATAGCACAGAATGTTCTCCCTCAAGGACAGAAACGATCTCCCCATTGTTTGTAGACTGAGCGACTTGCTGAGGGCCCAGTTTGTAGGGACTTGTGCATGTGAGGCTTGAATGGCAGCCTGGCAGTGCTTTGTGTCCCCCAAAAGTGCTCATTTAGGAAAGAGGCAGCTTTGACTGGCCACTGATTTCTAAGGATCTCAATGAGAATAGCTAAAATCTAACATCTTGGCAACCCTCTGAGCAGGCTCTAAGAACAATGGATTAACTGACATTCCTTTATTTGTTTATGGCTGTGGTTCTTAACTGGGGACAGTTTTGCCCATGAGGGACATTAGCAATACCTGGAGACAGTTTGGTGTCCCATGTGAGTGTGGGGTGATGCTACTGGCATCTGGTAATATAGGCCAGGGAAGCAGCTACACATCCTACGAGGCACAGGACTGCCCCCCACCACGGAGTTACTGGGCCTCAAATGTCAGTAGTGCCAAGATTGAGAATCCCTGATCTGCGATCAGTTCAGGCTTGAGGTGCAATCACTAGCTTCGGGAGCCAAAAAAGCCTGCTCTCCTGGGATGGCCCAGGACATGGCAAGTCACAGCCGCCACTCCTTGGTGGCTGTGTTGGAATCATTCAGGTCTGTGATAAAAACGTAGATTCCTTTCCACCACACAAGTGCTACTAGGCCAGAATCTCTGGGGTCTGTATTTTTATCAAGCCACTGAAATGTTTCTGATGCTTAGCCACATTTAAAAAGAACTGATTTGACCTGTGTGTTTTAGTGACAATATTCTCCATCACCTCCTCCCTCTTCATCCTTGTTCCCAAGATCCACCCAGGATCCACTTTTAACTCTGTGTCACCTAATCACGGTCTTGGTGGAGCTCTCCTTGGCTCATGTGTGCTGATTTTTGAGATAGCGCCCCATCTTCCTGACCCATATGGAAAGAGAGATGTTAGGGGCAAAATTAGGCTCCTAGGCTACAGACTGTCAAAAGGAACCAACCATAGGAATTATCTAACTCAATGTCCACACTTTACAAACAGGGAAACTGAGACACCCTGTGAATCAAATTGTTTATGGAGTTCAACTGGTACATTTTCCAGCACAGATGCCTCTTTTACTCTGAAGTAACACTTTCTGTTAACCTCGCCTCTGTTTTTGTAAGATAAGAGCGACAGACAAGAGCAAGAAAAAGATGTGCCACTTGCATGACCATCTGAAAAAAAAGTTCATCATAGACCAGCTCAGAAAGCTGGGGCTCTGGAGACGGGAATCCATAGGCATGCAGCCGTACCTGGATAGCATCCGGCTTTACATTTTACAGCACCAACGTCACCCTAAGAAGAAAAAGTGGTCGAGCTAGTCCAGGCAGAATGATCTGCCCCAGGCCACGATGGCGCTGGACTGACAGGAGAACTCAAACCTGACACTAGCTGGCCTACGTGGTGGTAGAACAATAATAAATGGCGACCAGCGGACTATGGAGCATACAAACCCTTCGCAATTTTAATGTTCCTTGCCTTATCCTGTCCCCTCTGGGTGACAGAGATCCCAATAGTTCCCTAGTTATCCCAGGGAGGAAGCCGAATCAAGCCCTCTTCCCAGCCACGTGTTTAGGATAGTGGTGCCTTAGATGGAAAGGGCTCAGGAGTGCCACTGCCTGGCATTCCAGGGGTGAGGTCAGACAGACCTGGGTTAAGTGCTCTTTCTGCCACCCATCAACTCATCAACCAGGTGACCTTGTAACTATGGAAGCTGTTTACTTCTCTGAAAGAATGGCAGGAGTGAGGGGCCCTGCCTCCCAGACCTGGCATGAGGATGGCAGTGTGACAGGCCGGGCCTGTCATTTCCAATGGCTCTTCTTATAACAGCTCCAGTTGGCTTCCAGCCCTGCCAGTCCCCACTCCCCTGCCCGCCCGCCCTCTCCACTACACCCCACCAGCCTCCGTGTGCCTTCACTTGTGCGGGCCCCTCCCAGGACTCTCACAAAAACTCTTCATCCTTCAAGGCTAATCTCAGTGCTGTTTCCCCTAAAGCTTTTCTTTTTTTTTCTTTTTTTTTTTTTTTAAAGATTTATTTATTTATTTATTTATCTATGCAAGCACTGGGTACAGTCAGAAGCGCGGGAGGGTGAGAGAATTCACCAGAGCCAGAGCGGGGAGCAGAGCAGGCAGAAGGACCGAAGTATACTGCTGAGGGGAGCAGCGGGCGGCAGGAGAGGTCTGCGCGCCATGCGGGACCCTCCTCCGGTGGCCGGGGAGCAGCCGGGGATCGAACCGGCGCTGCAAAGGCTGCAGGCAGCTTCGCAACCCAGCGCTCAACCGCTGCGCCACCAGGGAGGCCCTAAAGCTTTTCTTACCTCCTCTGCCTCCCGCCCACCCCTTTCCTGGCCCTGCCTGAGCCACATGGGTTTCCTCTCCACTCTGAACTCGGCTCATCTGTGCTCTGCCTGGTGTGTTTGGTTATTTGTCCCAACCCCTGATTAGACTGTACCATCTAGCAGGGACCAAGGATCTTCCAAGGTACAGTTCAGCCATCTGTGCTGCTGCCCCTTCCTGGCTCCAATAGAAAAGGCCACTCCTTGTACCCATGCCCCTTTCTGCACTGAGTGTGCTTAGTCATTTCTTATTTGTTCACACCCTTCTGACCAGGTTGTGAATGTCTTGGCAGATGCTGACAGATTCATCTCTGTAGCCACAATGCCTAGTAAACGGAGTAGTCACTCAATGTTTTTTGAATAACTGAGTGTCTTACTCATTATATTACTCACAGCTGCACAGTGCACACAGTAAGCACAGTGCACAGAGTAAACATCTGATACATATTTTTTGAGTTTAACAAAGCCCCTCATTTTACAGATGAAAGTAAGTAGACTGAGGCCCGGAGAGTGACCTGGTTGCCCAAGGTCATACTGCAAGTTAGTGGCAGAGAACTGGAAGCAGGTTTCCTGGCTGCCATGGAGTGGTCATTCGAGCACCGCAGCTCCTGGTGCGGGCCTCCTCTTCCTGCTGGCTTTCAGAAGTCCTCCCCAGGAAGGCCTCAGTCCTCCTTGACCTCGTCACGCCCCGCCAGCACTGCTGTCTGGTGCCACTTGGCAGGCTTTCTTCTAAGCTGGCTCAGTGAGCCCCAAGGTGCCTGGGGTGGGAGCCATACATTCAGGAAGTTTCCCTTTGAGAATGGGGCCTGCTACTTTTCAGTGGGGGCCACAACAGTCTGTTTCTAGATTCAGGTCTGTTTTCTTGGTGGAGTACAAGAGATTAATGATTTTAAACATGCAAATTTTATATGAGCAATATGACCACATTATCCAAAAAAAAAAAAAGTGAAAACCCTCTTACTTGATCAACTGCTGCCAGAGTTGGCCATATGGTCAATGACATGGCAGGGACGGGGGACTCTTTCCTCTCTTGGTGAGTCCCAGCTCCAGGCTGTTAGGCAGTGCCTTTGGAAGCCCGATTAGCAGACATGATCTGCAAGGGGCTCAGGCAGCTGGAGTTACAGGGAGCAGGGAGGGATGGGGAACGGCAGGGAGCTGGTCCAGTTGCTGCTAAAAGTGATCGCAAAGTTTTAAGATACCCAACCCATTTGTCCACTTATCCATTTATCCACTCACCTCTCCATCTGTTCATGTGGTTTGCAGCACACAAACAAAACACAGCAGTAGAAGAACTGGTTTTTTGGTTTGCTGTGACAACTCTCACTTTTCCTAGCCATCGTGGGGAAGTGGGGTGACCTGCCAGCTGGGAGAGTCTTTGCCCTGATTTGCTCTGACCTCCGGCAAGGCAACTCTCTACGCTGAGAGTTTGGTGAGTCTGAAATCTTAGAGCTGCCTTGTATGGTCTCCTCTCCTATTTTATCAATGAGTAGCTGAAGCAGAGAGTAGGGGATTGACTGGCAAGGTCAGAAAAGAACTAGCACTGGATCTGGGGCTGGATCCCAGGCACTGCTGCTCACTTGTAAAAGTGGAATGGGAGTAGGAATCCCGGCTCTGCTCACCACCTGGGATTGTGGGGAGGCCCCCACAAGGTAAATGTTGCAGAAGTGCTTTGAGAAATGAAGTCAGAGTCAGCATGTCTCAGAGGTGCAACCACAGTCCTGGCTGCTGGTCCTGGTCGGACCCCGCAGTGACCACAAGGGGTCAGCAGATGCTCGTGTGATCAGCTGGGATCTGTGAAGGCTCACGCAGTCCTTTGCTGAGTCTGGAGGTTTACCCCAGGTATTACAATGCAGAGTCTGGTCCAGCTGCGGACTTGGGACTCTGAAGAGCTGTGAAGACTCAGGGTGCAGAAGCAGGAGCTGTTGAGCCCCCCTATTTTCCCCAGTAACCTTTTTCTGGACTTAGGCCCACTTAGAATGTTTTGGAAGGACAGGTTCGTAAGATGAAGTTTATAGCGTTCATAAATCGTAAAAGTTCGGGTATAAGAGTCTATTTTTAAGTTTCATCATAAGCTTCACAGAATTTGCAATACCCCACACTTTCAGAACCACAGACTTTGAGACATTTGCTTAGTGCTCTTATTTGCTTCCCATCTTTTATGACACCACTGAAATAAGTGTCAAAATAAAAGACACTCAACAACAAGAACAATAAAGAGGATTTTATTTAATAAATACTCATTGACTTAATATTGTATGTCAAGTCTCCTAATATGACTGGGTGATGGAGCTGTGAAAGAAATCTGACAAAAATATCTGCCATCCTGGACTTAACATTCAACCAAGAGAAGATAGAAACAAGCCAAATAAATCATTTAGAAAATGGCCAGTGCTGTGGAGAAGAATAAAACAGTGAAGGGAGCTTGGGAGAGCCATTGGTGTATTAAGGGTATTTCAACTTTAAATAAATGTGGGTCACTGATAAATGAGAGATTTCAACAAGTGCTTGGAATATGGAAAAAAGATGAGAAGCCTTGAGGAATGAAACAGGTCAAAGATGCAGCCGAGAACATTCTCTTGCCCAACTAAAGAGGAGGTGGGGCCAGATTGTCTTTCTAATTGAAAGAACCCAGGGAGACTTTGGGCTCAAAGTCAACAGGTCACAACAGAGGTCAGAGGGAGAACAGAGGACTAAAATGGAGGATTTTATACTTTAAACTGGGTAGCGGGTCCATGTGTGTCTTGTATTCGTCACTTGCCTACTTTGATTTTTACAAGACTCTTTGGTATCCTACTCAGTAGTAAACATAGGCTCACACACCACCTGGGGAAGGGAGGAAGCAATAACTGCTGGAGCGCACTGCCCTACCTCTCTTGAGACTCAGGCTTCCAATGTGCGGGTAACATCACCTAGGAAGAAAGCAGTCTGACTCTTCTCTAAGGATACTGAATTAAATATCTGAGATCAGCTGGGGCTTGCAGTGTGGACACTGGCACCGCAGGACAGAGCCCTCCTTATCCTACTATTTGGAATTCTGCTCCACATGGAGCTTCCAGCTAGATGTTCTCACTTAGCAAAGGGAACGGAGGGAAGGCAGACCTAATTGTGTAATAGCAGGGGAAACCTGCATTCAACTCACTTTACAAAGTGCTTGCTAATGGGCACTATGGCCAGAAGGTGGCAGACCCAGGACTGGGGGGGGGGGGGTACGGATGGATGGAGGGGAGGCTCCTTCTGCATTCTGGGTAAAATGAGACACAAACCAGTGTCAACATTTGTATCCGTGTGGACAAACTTAAAAGAGAATTGACGTGGATTTTGAATGGAAGCCAGATGGCAGCTGGAAGGCTTGGTTCTTGTCCAGTTGGAGGTTGGAGGTGTGACCTGGGCTCAGATACTTGGGGACAGCAGTCCCTGCAGGGCTGACTCAGGCAGAGGGGATGGTTGGTACCAACTGTGCAGAGTGAGATTGGATTAACTGTCCCAGAACCTTCCATCCCACAAAGGCATGGGCTGCTTATTTTACCTTTTCTTGCTTCTGAGTCCCTCAGGGGCAAACTGGGAGGGCTTCTTTTGGGGGTGAGAGACTGGCATTTGGCTCAGGGTTCTATTGTTTCTATGCTCTTACTGCACAGGTGGACAGACGTTGGCCTTGAAAAACTTCTGTTTGAATCTTGGCTTCCATTTGTCAATGGTGTGACTCTGGGCAGAGGCCATTTTAGCTCTCTGAGCCTTGATTTCCTCTTGTGCAAACACGGGGGTGTCATACCTGGGCCTTACGGAGTTGTTGAAAAGGTAGGAGGTGAGATATGTAAAAGACCCAACATTTGTAAAACAAGAACATTTTATGGTCATTTTCAATCACACCCCCAAACAGAAAACAGTATCATCTATGCACATGTTCCAGCTACAACCATGTCAATAAGTGGCCATTATTCTTTGATCTGCTCCCTAGACCCCTATATTTTTTTTTAAAGCTGTATTATTTTAAAGCAAATCCAAAATCTCATACATTTCACCCATAAGTACTTCGGAATGTGTCTCTACAGATAACACAGGTAACAAAATTAACAATAATTTCTTTATAGTGCCTAAAACCCGTTCTGTATTGAATATTGTCCAATTGTCCCTGAAATGTGGGTTTTGTGGCTGGTTTGCTTGAATCGGGGCCCAAACAAGATTCACATATTGCATCTGGTTGATATGTCTCTTATTTCTTTTAAAAATTTATAACATTTTCCTATCCCCATCTTCTTCCTCCAGATCATATGTTTACTGAGTAAAAGAAATCATTTGAATATAGTTTCCTATTTTATGGATTTAACTAATTGACTCCCCTGTGACATTTAACATTTTTTCCTTTGCCCTGCATTTCTTCTATACTGATCAAGCTAGAAGCTTAGATTCAACTTTAGGTCCTTTTGGGGACTGGGAGAAGAAGTGAAAATACTTCACAGGCAATGTTACGTGTTTATTATTGGGTCACATCCAGAGGTACACAACATCCTGTTGTTGCATTTTGGGGGATGCTGGAATCAATCAGTACATTTAGCTGGTGTCAGCTCGACCTGTCCTTTATGTTGTTTCCCGTCAACCCCACCAACCACAGAGAGGCTGAGGATCATTGCCTAAATCCAGTCTTTCATTACGAGTTAGTTGCCAAATGGCCAAAAGGCATATGAAAAAATGTCCAACATCCATCATAATCAGGGAAATGCAAATTAAAACCACAATGAGATACCACCTTACACCAGTAAAAATGGCACATATTAAAAAAAACTAGCAGCTACAAATGTTGGCAAGGATATGGTGAAAAAGGAACTCTCCTACACTGCTGGTGGGAGTGCAAACTGGTCCAACCACTATGGAAAGCTCTATGCAGGTTGCTCTGTCTACTAAAAATGGAGCTACTGTATGACCCAGCAATTCCACTCCTAGGGATCTACCCAAAGGACACAAAAACATTAATACAAAAGAATACATGTACCCCTATGTTTATTGCAGCACTACTTATAATAAGTAAGACTTGGAATCAACCCAAATGCCCAAAAATAGATGACAGGGTCAAGAAGATGTGGTACATATACACACTGGAATACTATTTAGCAATCAAAAAAGATAAACTAAGGGCCTCCCCGGTGGCGCAGCGGTTGAGCGCTGGGTTGCGAAGCTGCCCGCGGCCTCTGCAGCACCGGTTCGATCCCCGGCTGCTCCCCGGCCACTGGAGGAGGGTCCTGCATGTCGCGCAGACCTCTCCTGCCGCTCGCTGCTCCCCTCAGCAGTGTACTTCAGTCCTTCTGCCTGCTCTGCTCCCTGCTCTGGCTCTGGTGAATTCTCTCACCCTCCCGCGCTTCTGACTATACCCAGTGCTTGTATAAATAAATAAATAAATCTTAAAAAAAAAAAAAAAGATAAACTAATACCATTCACAGCAACATGGATGGAGCTGGAAGGGATTATGCTCAGTGAAATAAGTCAGAAGGAAAAAGAAAAATACCGGATGGTTTCACTTATAGGAGGAATACAGGTGATCAGAGGGAAAAAAAATAATTGAAAAATCACAACAAAACAAAACAAAAATAAACAGACAACTATAAATCAGAGACATTCTGCAGGGGAGGAGGAGGGAAAAGGATCAAAATAAGGGTGGGAAGAGCACAAGGGACTATGGTGATGGTGCACAGGTGAATTGGTGGTGGAAATTCTATGGGGACTACACCTGAGAAAAGAAAGCAAACATCGTAAGAAAAAAATAGATTAATAAAAAAAAGTTGCCAAAAGATGATGCTTTCTTCTAACTGTGTTAGTCCACCTGTATTATTAGCGAATTCTTCCATAAATATTTTTCTCTTGTAAACTCTTGGGTTGTTCTGAGATAGTTTGGATAAGAATGACAGGATGCAGACATAATTCTTTCCCTTAATTATCAGTTTTCAGAATAATGAATTGGTGCTATAGTAACCTCCAAAGGTGACCAATAAAGTTTAAAATTTTTTGCCTTTCCCTTTTTGTAACTTTAGGAGCTTGTGGGTTTAACTTCTGGATCTGTATAAAGCTGATGTTTCAGCCCATTGCAATCATTATTCTTTTTGATGCTCAAATTAGTCAGTGGGAGGTTTTTAAGTTTCCCCTTAGTCATTTTGACATGCGGAGGTCTTGAATAGCCTCTTTACTTCCTGGCATGACAAAATGTCCCAGGGAGGCTCATTCTGCAAGTCTCCTACCCCAAACTGGGAGTTAGTCATTTCTCCCATGGGTAGAGTCAGCACTTGAAAAGCGAAAATCTCCCTGTGACTAGGAAGCCCGTTTTCTGTAGTTGATGGGCATTCCTGATAGTGCCTACCCAGCTCTCCTTCCATCTCCTGCCCCACTCTTTGTCATTATCCAGACAAAGTGTTCTCTCCTGATTTAGGACTTTGTGCATGCTGGTTCCTTTCCCTTCAGCACCCTTCTACCCACTGTCCTTTTTACTTAGCACAAACCTTGCCTGTCAATGATGTCTTCTTCATCTACGCTGACAGATGACTTATGCTCTGTCATCAATTTATTGCAGTCATCAGAACCTATCACTAAGTATTTCGCTAGTTGATTTCACTAGTTGATTTTCCCTAAATGCATGCTCCTGGTTCTACCTCAGACCTATGGAGTGAGAATCCTAGGGAGATAGAGATGGTAAACTGAAGTTCTAATAAACTTCCCTCAGGTGATTTGAAGTATTATTTTTTAAAAGCCACATAGTGAAGACATTCACAAGGGTGTAAGTGAAAAGCAAACATTCCACTCCATTCCCAAGTTGCCCAGTTCTCTACCCACCACTACCCACTACTCTTTACAATTACTTTTCCTTGGGGTGATTCAGCAAACTGAAGTTTGAGAAGTATCTCTACATTTATGAGATAGACCAAGATGGCGAGGTCTCTGCATTTTGGAGCCCACAAAATATTTCAGGTAACACCACCATTCAGGGGCCAGAGCACCAGGAAGGGGTCCCTGGGTCACCAGCAAATATGACAGGGACTTCTGCTTAGGGAAGTGTCTGTACCTCCTGTTTCTAGGGCCTTCCCGCCTGCTCTCCAGTTATCACTTCCTGTAGAAGGGTGGCTGGCCCCTGGTCTTGTCACCAGCAAAGATCAGGAACGGACTGTGGGTATAGGGAGAGTAGGATACTTTGGGATGAGCAGAGGAGAGCCTGCAGTGAGCTCTCTGCAACTGGAGAGGTCTGGGCAGATGCCCAATAGCCAACCTTTCAAACTGAATTTCCAATTATTTGTAGCGATCATCAACTTTTTCCTTTAAAACAGATTCCTTAAAATCAATGATGCTTAACCTTTCTGGAATCAGACTCCTTTGGGAAGCCCATGGAAACTTTGAACCTTCTCCCGAGAAAAATGCAGAGAGGCATAAAACTCCACAGACTATAGCTGAAGCTTCCCAGAAGATCACCAGCCATGAGTACCCAGGGACATCCAGCAGGTTCAAGTTAAGAACTCCACTTTTAGATGTGTTCCTTGTATTAAAACACCCGGCTTACAAAAGTTCTTTCCATATTCCCTTAGAGACCTTGAAGTATGTCACCACTTGCTGCGGAGTGCCCTGGCATGAGGCAGAGGCCAGCTGGACCCGGCCGTGAAGCATCACCGACCCACTGGGGTCGCCACGGAATCCCAGACAGGTAATGGTTGCTATTGGGGTTTGGTAAGCGGCCTGGCCTTTAGCGCCATCCCGCAGGGTCCCTGTCCTTTGGGCGCATGGTGGCTTCTGAGCACTCCATCTGCCCACTCGGGCCCCCTGCTTGCCAGCGTTTCAGAACGAACCCACCGCTGACGGGATGGGTCTCCGCCCCGCTTGCTGACCAGGGAGGGGTGCGTCGAGACAGGGACTGGCAGACAGCTGGGCCGGGAGCCGCAGGACTCAGCATTCATCATTGTTCCCCCAGCGCCTGGCACCGGCTGGGGGGCAGGCGGAGACGGTGCCCGAAGCATCCTCCTTGCGCCTGGCACGCCCGTCAAGCTCTCGCCCCAACAGGTGTTTCTAGGGCGCCTTCCGAGGGTCAGACCCTGAGCAGGGCGCTGGCGACGCACGACCGGGAAGGGGTCCAAGCCCCTCCGGCCGCGCGCCGGGAAGACCCACCCAGCCAGCGGGCACAGGCGGTGCCGGGCGCACCGGGCGCGGAGGGACCTGCGCGCCCCGCCTCGCGCCGCGCGCTCGGCTCGTGACGGCTCCCGGGGCCCCGCCCCTGGGCTCCCCCGCCCAACTACCCCCCTCCGCGAACTCGGCCGCGCTCTGGTCGACGGGTTCTATGGGGAAAGCGGCCGCTCTGTGCCGAGGCAGCGGCTGCGGCGGCCGCGCCCGCGGGCTCTCGTCGCTGTTCACGGTGGTCCCCTGCCTGTCCTGCCACACGGCGGCGCCCAGCATGAGCGCCTCCACGCCCGGCTCCCGGCCGGAGCCCAAGCCGCAGCCGCAGCCGGTGCCCGGACCGGAGCGGGAACCGGGATCGGAACAGGTGCCGGAGCCGGTCTCGGAGCTGATGGCAAGATCCGAGCCAGAGTCCCAGAAGAAGTCTGAGCCAAGACTGGGGTCCAAACTGGCACCGGAACTGTCGCTGGCCTTGGGGACGGGGGCAACACCCCGGCAAGAGCTGGGGACAAGTGTAGGGTCTGGGATCTTCACCAAGGCCTTATCAGATCAGCCACCAGCGCCACCAGTGGGGAGCGTCCCCTTGACCAAATCTGAGACAAAGCCCCCGCGACCGGGACAGAAGGTATCTCTTGGAGTTCCAGTGTCCATGACTGCCATGACCTCCACTGCCCCGATGGCCCTACTGCCTCTGGACAGCTTCAGGGGCTGGCTCCTCAAGTGGACCAACTACCTGAAGGGCTACCAGCGCCGCTGGTTTGTGCTCAGCAATGGCCTGCTGTCTTACTACAGGTAGGGAGTGCCGGCCCGGGGTTCTGAGGTCTGGAGGCAGATGATGCTGCAGCGATGGTGACACGGGACATCCAGGCTTGGAGGACTCAACCAACCTGTGGGTGTCTGGAAACATGCACTCAAGCAGGAGAAATGACACCTCTGGCCAACCTCCGAGGACTGGGGCTTGAGACCCTGCCAGGGGAGCCCCCTGTGGACTTGACCAGTGGCAAACTTGGGTTTAGGGAGTGAGTGGGAGGTAGAGTGAGGGAGTAATATGAGGCCTCATAGTCCCTTGGGGCTTTCTAGTTGTGGGATCTGGGGCAGCCAGCCAGACTTAGGGCATCTTTTAGGCTTTCTGGTTTAGGAGCTAAGATTATTGTGTTAAGGCTTGAGGGGACAGTCATCTTGTTCAGTCCTTGGGACCTACTCATGGAAAGGGCTGCCTGATCCTTCCTCAGTGGGTCACTAAGTTTGTGCCCATTTTTCCTGATAACCGCTGATTGCCGGGTCTAGGACTAGGTACAACAGGCCCGCAGTATCAGACATAGCTCCCATCCTGCAGGGGCCCATTTGGACATTCTGTGGAGGAAGAGGAAGCATCCGTAGTGACCTTTCTTATTTCAGAAACAATATGGGGGTTCAGAATTGAAGTTCGGTAGTGAGGTTGCTAATGCTCTCTTCCTGAAAAATTTGAAAGGGGCTTTCTCTCCATTCTTACTGGAATGGAGTAATTGAAATGGAATGGACTATTATCTCAGTATATTTCCTGGTAATGGTTGATTTAAGCTTTGAGGTCCCAGATCACTCTGTACCATTGATTCTTAAATCCGGGATATAGGGGTGGAGGGGTGCATCAGAATTCTTGAAGTGTTTATTGAAACAAAGTGCTACTGAGTGTCTGATGCAATGAGTTGGGGATTAGGCATTTTCTAAACAAGTCCCCAGGTGATGCTGTTCCTGATCAGTGTGAGAAGCTCTGCCCCATTGTCTTTGCAATTGGGAGGGCCCTGCCTCACTTGACTCAGCCAGGCAGCATCCTTCCAGGTTGCCGTCGTGCTCCCAGACTTTTGGGAACATGGCTTCTAGAGGGTGGTTGTCTGTGAAGCCCCTGAGACTTTGGGAGCTCCACTGAATTTGAATGATGGTTCCCACTCCCAGATGGGAATCACTGTCTTTCCTTCTTGATGGGAAGAAGCTAATGAGTTGCTAATGCATCCTTCTCCTAGGGTGTCTTGGTGCCCCTGAGTGGGCTGAGCAGAAATTTCCCAAACAATGTTTCTATCTCACTTCCATGGTCTGTCAGGGGTGTGGGATCGTCAGTGGTTTGCTGTGCCACTCTGTCTTCCTGAAGGCACGGGACATAACATGACATTGTTGGCTACGGACCACACACTCCATTTTACCTTACTCATTTCTTTCATCCTCATAACCACACTGTAGGGGGGTTCTGGGATCGTCTTGTACAAATGAGGGGTTCTGAGGTTTGACAGAGAGATGCAGCTGGTTTGAAGTCACTGGCCCAGTAGTTGATGTAGAAAGATTCTGGCCTGGGTCTTTTATTAGACTCCAAAGTCTGTCCTTGTCCCAGATGTGTCCTACTGCCCACTCATCCTTGAGTTTGGCATTTCTGAGTGATGCTGTATTTTATCAGGTACCACTGATCTGTAGGAGCCGGGGTAATATTTATGCGTATTAGGTCCCAGAGTCGCAAGAAGGCCTAGTTCTAGTGGAGGTAAAATCTGACCTCATGCATGTTTGTTTTCATTGGAAGAGCAAAGCAGTCTCACCTTGCTTGTATATAGACAGTTGGCATTTTAAGGTAATCTCAAATGTGCAGATTTCCAGGATAACTAAGAAAATTTCTTATTGCTTGCTGATAAACTTGTGGGAACAAGTTTATCCTCTCCCTGTCTGGGAGAGGAGGGATAGAAGCAAGTTTCTTGTGTGGGTGTTTGCATAGTCTAGCTCTGTAGTTTTGTTTTTGCATATTTCTAGATTCCAAGGTCAGTAGAAGTATTGCTTAACTTGCCTGAATGGAATGAATGATTCCTGGCATTTGTACAGCCCCGTGCTCCCCTGCGAGGCTCGCCACAAAGATGTCCTCATTCCCGTTTTATAGGGAGAGAAGCTGAGTCCAGTTTAACAAGCTTCAGTGTCTTACCCAGAGACACCCAGCTTGTGGGCTGGGCATAAATGCCACGAGAGATGAGTAAGTCACCATGTGCAGAAAAGGTCCTTCTGAGGCAGAGCCAAAATTGACTCTTTTGCCCTGCATTCCAGTTCTGCCTTCTGGAAAACACTGGTCTGTCTCCTGGGGCCTCTTATTACCTCAGTTGTTTGATGCCACTCTCCTGTCCCCAATTCTGTCTGAACCCCACCATTTAGAGCACTGGTTGGAGCTATGGACTGAGCATCCTCCAGGCCTGTCGCTCATAATCCTGCTACTGCAGGCTGGGTTATCCAGCGCTGTGTATGCCTCACCTCAGCCCCCTCCCCAGCTCTCAGTTCTCTGAGTGTGCTTGACTGGATGGAATAGAGATGAGAACCAGGTGCTTAGAAGCATAAAACAGAGGGAAAGAATTTTGAATCATCATCTTCTTTTCCTAGGGGACATGTAGAGTCAGGTTTCCCTGCTGCGTTGTTGTGGCTGATGGGGAAGGAATCAGCCATTTTTCTTGCTAACTTCCCTTTTGGAGAGGCCACTTTCTAATTAAATAGATAAACTAACAACTAAGTGAAACCTGGCATTTGGAGTGTGTATGTCACATTATTTCTTGTGCTCCCCCCACCATTTCACATACTGGTCCACATCCCCTTTTTATTTAGGTTTCTCTCATTGAGATGCGATTAAAAAGCTTGCTTTTCATTTCAACCATTTTAAACTTTTTTTTTCCATAAAGGATAGTATACAGTAAATTATTCTTTTGGGATTTATTTTCCCTGCATTATAACAGTCTAGGATGTGAGTGTACCTTTTTATCCATCCATTCTCCTCTTGATGGTGGCTACAAACCTCCATGTACAGGTGTTCTCTTGGGTGAAATCACTGGGTTGTAGAAAATATGCACGTTCACTTTACATAATGCTAAACTGTTTTCCAGAACAGGTGTATCAATTATGCTCCCACCTGCAGGGAGTAAGAGATTTTGTGGATGGACAGCCTTTGCAGTATTTCCAGCATTGTTTTGCTAATCAAATGGGTGTCTCATTGTAATCTCAACCTGTATTTCAATCCTCGTTATTTTTACCTCACAGAAAAACAGTGGGAGTTTGGATTTGAATTTTTTCTTTAAGCAAGGCTTCCTCAGGTACTTCCAAGCAAGTGCTGAGAAGCTGGATTTTGCTTGAGAAACTTATTGGACAGTTCTAGCTTATTCTTTTTTTTTTTTTTTATTCTAAGTGAGGAAGAAAGTATATGGTGCCAACACCTGGGCTTAGCAACTTTCCCATTATCGGGAATAAAAAAATGTTCTTGATAAAGACTGTCATGTATAGAAAGTATTTCTAGAAGGTGTCAGCAATTGTTGGCAGGTTTTTACCTCTTTCCAACAATGGGCTGGGAACATAAATGAATACAGGTGATGAGGCTCTGATGTCACTGCTTGCTGCTCTGGATCACATGTCCTGACACCAATAATATGGTGTTGTGCTCGAAATTTTTGGGGGGAGGTTCTGAGTTCCATTAAAAAATTATCTCCAGTTCTCATCTCATAGGGAATATGTAATTACGTGATACTAGGGAAGAATTCACAAATGACGTAGAATTTTCAAATGTGTTGGCCTCATTGTGTCCTGCAGCATACACTTTAGCCATGCTAGCAAAGTCCTGTCTGTCTTGTATGCCAGTTGCTGCTTTGGTGACATTATAAATGATATTTTTTTCCAGGAAGCAATTTCAAACAGAAGCTTTTGTTTTAATTTTTGTTTTGACTGATCTCTAGGTAGGAACGCTAAGCCAGTTAGCTAGGAAGGTCACAAAGAAATTAGTCTGGGTCTATAAGAAGGAAGTTGTAGCCCAGTCAAAGTGAATTTTGAAAGTCTTCCAGCTGAGGAAGACCCCCAAATAGTTGGTGAGCTGGAACATTTTGGGGTGGTGGCCAAATAACAGAACATAGTACACCAGAATGGATCCAGCACTCAATCCTCCAGCCACATCAACTCAAGGAGACAGCCCATGGCATGCTTGTGTTTTCCATGTCAGTTTGCTCCGAGTGTTACAAGGCAGGGAGAGGGGGACTCCAGAGCCCCCAAACGGGCCTGCTCTAAATAGGTTCTGCCATCCGCCGTATCAACACAGAAACATATGAGACTTTAATGAAAAGGAACTTTAATACAATTAGTAAACAATACAGGAAAGGAAAAGAATATAGTTTCTAAATCAAGTACCCAAAGTTACCTGTCCCCTCGTGGGTAAAAGTCCACCCAAGCAGGATTGGCCAGAGCAAGGCCCCAAAGCCTGCCACAAGTCTAAAGCACCTTTCAGTGGGGACCCGTAGAAAAGGATCAGAAACAACCAGACAAGTCTGGGAGGAAAAGAGCAAAATCAAAATCAAGATAAAAGCTGCCATTGTCACCTCCCCATGGGTCTCTCACCCACATCTGTTTCAACCAGTCCACGACCAAAAGGCAAGCGCAGTTTCTTCACATGTCTCTCTGCTCCATGTGCCTCCTCCAGGTCTCCTGGCTCCATCCTTCTTCCTCCCTTCTCAGTCAGAGGAGACTCCACCCTCCTTTGGGTGGGGCAGGGAACCTGGAACTTCCCCCTTTTCCTGGGGACCACCCTGTTACAAAAGGATGGAGACAGAAAAGGCCATCCCCTCGCAAAGTATCCTTGAAAACGTGAAGGGGGGAGGGCACGTCTGCAGGTTAAGCCATAGGGGCTCCATCCCATCAGGCAGCCTTATTCCATTTTAATTTGAAATGTCACTCAGTGTTTTCTACTCAGACAATAAGGAGGCTTCAGAGGAACATGCACGTGGGTCATTTGTGATCATTTGTTTGAAGTATATTTCCTTAACGTTTAGCGCAAGGATTTTGCGAGTTGGTCCTGAGGGTCCAGCAGCACTATAGCGGAGCCCGCGACACCAGCGTTCCCAGCAAGGTCTAGTGACACGAATTGTAATTTTCCTTACAAAATCTGCTCCTCCTCCTGACTCTCCTCTTTCTATGAATAGCTGAACACCTCTGAGTCATGCTGGCTGCCTCCTCACTCCCCTCCACATCAGTTGGAACTGCCAGTCTTTGCCTGTCTCGCTCTTCACATCCCTCCTCTCCATTCCTACGGCGGCATCAGGGTTCGGTTTGCCTTCTGTCAACGGGTCAGCCTCCAGCTCTGCCCTGGACGGCGCCTCCCCACCCGATCACCCTGGAGTGTCCAACCCTTCCCCAGGAGTGTTTTTCAACGGAGACTCCCCAGTGTCAGTAGTTCCCGGTGTTGTGTTTCTGCTGTTTGAAATACCCACGGTGGCCCCTGACTTATCCCGGACCACATCTTCCTCCTCTGGGAGTTTCCAGGTTATGTCTGTGGGCACCCTCGCCAAGGTGTACCCTGGCCAAGTTTGGCAATGACTTTGCTTGGTCACTCTGAATGGATGAGTAAATGAATGAGAATTGCCTGCTATTTTGCGAGATCTCAGAAAGCCGAGTGTAGTCATTCTTGTAGGGGCGAACCAAGAGCAGAATGGGCACCTTCATTGTGGATTCGGGCAGATGGAAGAGTCTTGGGGCCCTTGGTAGATCTGACAGGTGTTTAATGCTGAGTTCAGGGACCAGGTACAGGCAGACCAGCAAGCTGGGAGGCAGGCATGGGGGAGGCAGGGGAAGCTGGGAGGCAGGCAGCAACTGAGCTCCCCCAGCTGTGTGTCTCTCCCTCTCTCTGGCTTCTCTCTGGCATTCTCTCTCTCAGTCTCCCTTTTGCTTAATGATCTCTCCTGGGGTGTCCCTATTTATAGGTTCTCACACCCTGTGCTTGCTGGATTTTTAACCCAGGTGTCTGCAATTATAGTTGTGCATGCCCCGTGCGCATGCCTCTTGCCCCGGGTATCCATGTGTGCCCCATGCTCACACTTCCAAGCACTTTTTGCACCAACACGATAGTGCACCCAGGCAATGTACCCTGGAGGAAAGCAAGGCTGCAAGTGGTGGCCTAGAGGCTGGTGGTGGGAGGCGGGAAAAAGCCTGTCTTACTCCATTTTCCCTACAATACTAAACTTGACTTTTTCTTAATTTGTTTCAGTTTCAAAAACTTCATTGAAATAAAATTGGGAAGATAAATTGGAGATTGTCACTTAAGCCAGGAGTGGCAGAAAAGCAACAGTTATAAAATGTGGATTACCTGGATATATTTTGTTGACGGATTTGAATGTGTTGGAATAGTTTCCTTGGTGAACCAGTAGCCTGTTTCTGCGGCCCTAGTTGCAAGTATTTGTGCTTGTGGGCTGTATACACCTGACATGATACATGATACTTTGTAAAGTGGGGCAGGGGCTGGAGGGAAGGGGAGCAAAGATAAGCTTTTTAAAGAACTTTTCATGACTGCACAGATCTTTTGATTAGCTTCATGTGTGCCCTTGCTTGTGTTACACGCACAAGACCCTATGGGAAGCAGGCCATGGGTCAGAGGTAAGGCTTCCATCCTAGAATGTCAGAGCCACTTAGATAATGAGCCCTCGCCACTGTAGGTAGCCTGCGGTTGTAGAATAATTTCCCGTTCACAGACTTCGTGAGGCGTGCAGGCCTGTCGTCCTCCTATAAACAGGAAGAACTGGGAGCCCAGGGACAGAGCCGGGACTCAAACAGCCTTTGATTCAGCCCTCGCTAAGGTGTCCGCCCACCTCCCTTCCCGGTGGCTCCTCTCTGGGTCTCTGTGTCAGGGTTTTAGAACTAAGCCTGGGTCCAAGGATGAGCTGGGAGGCCTCACAGGACTTGGCATTGAGTTGTGCTCACAGTTGTGCTTTATTACAGCAAAAGGAGGCAAAGCACGACCAGCAAGGGGAAGAAGAATGTGGTGGGACAAGCAGGCACCAGCTCAAGTTCCCGTCCTTGGAGTCAAACAGGACACACTCATTCCCCCAGCAGGAATGTGTGAAATGTTCCCCACCCAGGGCGCTTGTTAAAGATTCAGAGCCCAGGGTTCGCACTGAGGGCTGGTCCTTCTCTGCCTGGCATTTACCCAAAGTCCAGACTCCCAGAAGGAACGCAGGTGTTCAGCACAGACTGCATTGTTTATATACAAGAATTTCAGGTGCAGTAATCACCCTTACCAGTTGGGTGGGGGGAGCCCTCTCCAAATCTAAGCTCCCAGATGCCAGCCAAGGACAAGCTTGGACTCACACCTTTCAAAGGATGAGTAATCTCAGTCCTGCTGTGTGAGTTCTTTTCTGCAGAGACCTGACCTTCTTTCTGCAGGCTTTAGTGATGTCAGTCAGGGGTAAGGGCTGGCACTCCCTCTGGTTCAAGGAACCTCACACCTTAACACCTGCTTTTGGCTTTGAGTGGCAGGGTGTGCCCCCTGTTTCCTCTCCCAGGGGAGGCGCGTGCCAGTCTCCCAGGCTGTCTAGCACACCATGGGGTCTGCTGTTCCATGTGCTGAGAGCCTGCTCTGTGGAGCCTCTAGCTACTCAGTTGCCCCTTTGTCACTCACAGATACTTGTGATCTGGATCTTTCCCAAGGTCTTGATGACTCAGGCTTTATGTATGACCTGGGTGCTTGGACCTTGTCTCTTGCCACACGGACCTCCTTTCTCCACAGGTACTTTTGTGTCTTTGGTAGAATGTCCAGTGTGAATTCATCAGCTGTTACTTACCTGTGTGCCTTCTCCAGGAAGGGTGTTACAGCAAACACACACCACTTCTGGTTGTGTCATTTGTTTATTTATTTATTTTAAATAACTGCCCATTTTATTTTATTTTTAAAAAAGATTTATTTTTATTTATGTATACAAGAACTGGAGTACAGGCCAGGGGTTAAGAGGATTCACCAGAGACAGAGTGGGGAACAGAACAGGCAGATCCACTGAAATCCACTGCTGAGGGGAGCAGCGGGTAAGACAGGAGAGTTCTGCTGTGCCATGTGGGTCAGCTCCCTGGCAGGGATTGAACTCATGCCACAGTGGCTGGCGATCGCTTGATAGCACTGAGACTTTAACACCTGCGCTACCAGGGGTTATGATTATGTCATTTATTAAGAGCCAACAATGAACAAAGCAGTGTGGGAGACAGACCTGGGTAGCATCTTCAAACCACTGGGTGGAGAAGGTGGCAGAAGTCTGCAGGAGTCCTGGCCTTGCAGGAAGAGGCCAGTAGGTGGGGGAATTACCAGGGGGAGCAGCTCCCACAGAACTGGGGATTCACATACTTGGCGCCATCACTTCTCTGGGATGTAGTTGGCAAACTATGTCAGCAGGGAAAGACAGGTCTGTGAGAAGGAAGTGAGGTCCCTTAAACCAAGGTTTAGATCTGCTTCTACCAAGGGGAAAGAAAGGTGGAAGAAATGGGCCCAGTTCCTGGGTGACTGCACTGAATGATGACTCATGGGAAGAAACACCTGCACGGGATTGAAATTGGCAATGTGATGTGTGGTGAGTCACATCCAGTCACCCCAGCGAGATGTGGCTTTAAGAGGCTCCTTTTGCAGTCTTACACACGAAGCGAGCTGTCGATGAGTCTTGGATTATGCCGGAGCTGCCTGCTTTTTTCTTTCACGTGTGACTCTTTCCAGCGTCTGTTTCTGTTTTTAAGAGTTCTCAGAGTCTGAGCACTTAGCTTCGCTCCTCCGGCACCTCATTACACGCTCAGCCACAGCTTTGTACATTAGATGCCAGTATAACAACCTTGGCATGTCGTTTGATCTGCATCCTGGGCCACTGCCTATAAAGCATGCAGAGGGCAGATGGCATTGCCGAGCTGGCACGGGAAACCACCAGATTGTGTTGTCCTCTGAAACAGCAGTGGGCGCTGTCTTCCTAAAATTATAGCATGCGACTTCCCTGGGTCCTACCCAGCCAGAGCCCTGCCTCTCTCATCTCTCCTTCCCCATGGCCTTGGCCCTTCTTTCGCCCAATTTGCCTGTTTTCCTCCATCTGCATACCACATGCCTTTAGTCTTCCCCTGTGGAGCTTGTACCCGCCACCCCCTTGCCCAACAGAGCCCTGCCCCTGCTATAACAATACGCGCTGGGCATCTTAATTCCAGCTGATCTCAGCACGCACCTGCCCGCGTTCCCTGTGGTGGACGGGACATACCCTCTGGACACCCTTCTGTCAACTCTGTCACTGGGCCCTGAACCTCTGTTAGTGGTGTTGGTCAGTCTCCCCCAACTAGACTGCGACATCCCTCTTTCCACCAGAGCACGGCCTCATCTCACTGGAGTGTTCCCGGGGTTGCTGGGCATAATGATTCTGCACACATCTGTGAAGAATCACATATCAGTGAAGTTGTTTTATAGAAAACACGCTTTGTCATTTTCATCTTTTTTTCCCCCCAAGATTTATTATGCATACAAGAGCTGGGGTACAGGCCAGAGATGTGGGGGGTGAGAGGACTCACCAGAGACAGAGTGGGGAACAGAACAGGCAGATTGACTGAGGTACACTGCTGAGGGGAGCAGCGGACAAAACAGGAGAGGTCTGCTTCGCTATGTGGGATTCTTGCTGGCCGGCCGGGATTGAACCCGCACTGCAGAGGCAGCGGACAGCTTCACAGTGCGGCGCTCAACTGCCTGCGCCACCAGGGAGGCCCCTGGTGATGAAAAATTTTCATCATTTTTGTGTGTTGTAAAAACCCCACACGCAGCCTGAACCACTGCTGTGGGTGGGCGCCGCTGGAGCTGGTGGAGAATGGAGGAAGGTATCTGTATGCCCTGGAGCTGTACGCCAGCTGGAAGGCACAGAGCCCAGCTTGTGGCGATGAAACATACTTGAGCCTTCCCAGCGTCCTTGTTTGCCCTGGAAAAAGGGGTCCTGATGGATGTTTGCTAGTGGTGTCCTTTAAAAAATATTAAGAAAGATTGTAGACAGCTGCTCTGAGAGGTCAAGGTGTCCCTGCTAAAGAACCCCAGCGTCCTTTTTCACCCTTCTATGTTTCGCATGGAAAGAAAAGAAAGCCAACTGGTTAGGAGTAGAACAGTGCAGAGTTATATATATATATATATATATATATATATATATATATATATATAATATCCAAAAGGGCAGGTTTATTAAAAGGAAAGCAGAGGACACTTGCAAAGACACAAGTGGGCAGACAGCTGCCCCCGAAAGGGACAGGTTTGTTAAAAGAGACGCCTGCATAGACACAGGCAGCAGCCTTGGGAGGAGCCGCTGCTCCTGTTTTGCAAAGGGAAAGGTTGGTAAGAGAAACACCCGCGTAGTCACAGGCAGGCAGGAGAGCTGCCAGAGCTTATATGTTTACGTTTCCTACAGGTCCGGACCTGTGTAGTCCACCAGCTGCCTTCCCACACTTTCTCTCGCCTCCAGTCAGCAGCCCTGTGAGGGGAACTAGAGTTGGCCCGAGCGCCCCCATTTTACAGATGGGGAAGCCAAGGTACAGAAAGCATAGTTGCTTTGGGTAAGACCTAACATGTCGCAAGCCTTCCCCTTCCAACATACGGGATAAATCTTGGAGTCTTTGTTGACGTGACCCCATCTTTCTTTTCTTTCACTAACTCACCCAGAAGCTTGTGTCCCAAGTACTGTCGCTGTGGCAGGCCCTGAATTGGGGTTGGATGTTGGGCTGTGAGGGAAGAAAGGAGCCCTTGGTTTTTACCTCAGTCAGGACCAACAGATATTTTCAGCAAGTATAGAGAAAGTCAGTGTTTCCTGTACTGTTAAGAAGGCTTCCTGCGAAACCCCAGCTTCAAGCAGTCTGGTAGCTCATGCTGACAGATTTGGTGGCCCATGTTGGGGGGGGGGGTGTCCCCCAATTAGTATATCCAGCATCTGTCTGATTCCAGGGAAGAGAGGTTGTAATAGCCATTTCTTGTGGCTTCGCCCCAGAATGACAGACAGAAATCCAGGGTCACGGGCCCTTCAAATTGGTTCTGTAGCCCCACTGAATGGTTGTTATACTCTAAGCTTTTTACATTCATTATCTCATGCAACACTTTTTTTTTTTTTTTCCAAATTCTCCTGTACTGAGCTGAGAAAAGTGAGGCTTGGGATGTTAAATGGGTTATCCAGGATGACACAGGGGTGGAGAGCTAGCTGGGCCCATGCTCCTTCTGCCACACCTGTACCTCCCGCTGTTAATTATGGCCCTAAGAGGAGGTCCCCTTCTCTGCCCATTTTCTTCTCTGTTGTTTTGTTCTCTCTTTGCGCCTTGGGCCATGAGTCAGAGAACTGCTGTTCACAGCTCCTGAGTTCATGGCTTACAGGTCCTACCTAAAGAGGCTGCCAAACTCTTCCTGAACCCAATTTCTATGAAGGAACATTTGATTGACACTGTTTGAGTCAACTGTCAACTTTGGATCAATCCATGGAGTCTGAGATTTGGGTCTGGGTTAAAAATGACTACCTAGGTCACCGAGTGGCCAATGCGCTTGTTAGGTTTAACACAAAAATATAGGATACCCAGTTAAATTCGAATTTCAGATAACAATCAAATGGATTTCAGTATAGAAAAATAAAATCTCAATATATTTGCATTCCATGCAATATTTGGAAGACATGTAGACTAAAAATTATTTATCTAGAATTTACATTTAACCGGACCGCCTTAATTTTTTCCCTTGTACTATATAATTTAGTTCAGGATTTTTTTTTTTTTTGCATCTGTATTTTATATTGAAATCTATTTCCAAGAGAAGGACTAGGCCAGTCTCACATAGTATCTGCTACTAAATAGGTAGCCCTTTCTTGCCTCTTCAGAAACTATCAAAAATATAGTGTTGAATATGTATCCTCAGAGGACTTTATTTACCATAGTAACACTTGTATTTAATGTGCCAGGCCCTGTCCTAAGCACTTACTTAGATGGGTGATTTAATTTCATCCTCTGCATACACCTTAGCAATGAAAGGACCTATTATTATTGTTCCTGTTTTACAAATGGAGAAGTGGGTCTGGAGAGGTGAAAAAGACTTGCTATTATTATTGTTCCTGTTTTACAAATGAAGAAGTGGGTTGGAGAGGTGAAAAAGACTTGCTCTTTCACAGCTAGTAAGTCGCATAGCCAGTTTCAAGCCCCAGCCAAGGGGAGTGCAGAGTTGCTGTTCTTAGGTACTACACAGTCAAGAACCGCTTTCCCTCCCCAAAACTATGAAAATAAATGTTTGAGTTAGAGGGTCATCTAATTTACCTTTTGCCTGTTTTAAGGTTCTGGTTGTCTAGCTACTGGATAAAAGTGAGAGAAACACATGAAAATACCCTCTAGGAAGAACAGTATTACTGTGTCCCAGTATTTCTTTCTCTCAGTCCCAAACTGTCCAATTTTTATTTATTTATTTATTTATTTATTTATTTATTTAAATCCTTTTGTTTTTAAAAGATTTATTTATTTATACAAGCACTGGGTACAGTCAGAAGCACTGGAGGGTGAGAGAATTCACCAGAGCCAGAGTGGGGAACAGAACAGGCAGACTGACAAAATACACTGCTGAGGGGAGCAGCGGGCAGCAGGAGAGGTCTGCGCATGATGTGGGACCCTCTCTGGGGATTGAACTGGCGCTGCAGAGGCTGTGGGCAGCTTCGCAGCCCAGTGCTCAACCACTGTGCCACCAGGGGAGGCCCTGTCCAATATTTAAGTATTATATTAAGATGTTTCCATCAAATCATATATATAAAGTCATGTCCTTAATAATCAGGGTCTAGCCATTGTTGGATTTTTATATCCTCTAGGCTGTAAAGATACTGGAAAAATAAAGCTCCCTCCCTCCACTGCCTTCTTTGGTCATTAATCCATAGTGTATCTTTTAAAATAAGATTAAAAATACATAACAAAATTTATCACCTTAACTATTTAAAAATGCAGAGTTCGGTCCTGTAAAATATATTTACATTGTTGTGACACAGACCTTCAGATTTTTTCATCTTGCAAATCTGGAACTCATTAAACAGCTCTCTCGTTCCTCCTGTCTCCCCCCATTCTACTGCCTGTTTCTATGAATTCAACTACTTTAAACACTTCATAAAGATGGAATGATACAGGGTTTGTGACTGACTTATTTCTCTTAGCATAATGACCTCAAGGTTTATTCATGTTGTAGTAGTGACAGGATTTCCTTTTTATTTCTTTTAAATATTTATTTATCTTTATACAAGAGCTGGGGTACAGGCCAGAGGCGCGGGAGGGTGAGAGGATTCACCAGAATGGACAGATGACCAAAATACACCGCTGAGGGGAGCAGCGGGCGCAACAGGAGAGGTCTGCCACGCCATGTGCGAATCTCCCTGGCCAGCCGGGAATCGAACCCGGCTGCAGAGGCTGCGGACAGCTGCACATTGCAGTGCTCAACCCGCTGCACTACCAGGGAGGCCCAGAATTTCCTTTTTATAAGATTGAATAATATCCCACTGTATGGCTAGACCACATTTTGTTTATCCATTTATCTACTAACGGAGACTTGGGTAGCCTCCACCTCTTGACAATTATGAATAGAACATGTACATGGAAGTCTCTCTTTGAGACCCTGACGCCATTTCTGCCTCGATTGAAGAAGCTTGGTGGGAGTCACTTTACGTAAGATTATTCCTCTAATATTAACGTCGGCGTGTATAACTCTGGAGACTCTGAAGGGAAGGAGGAGAATTCCTGAATAAATTACATGTGTCACTATCAGATCTGAGGGGGCTGCAATCCGTGTATTTAAGTTTGTAATTTCCTTTGGTGTGTTAAATTTCGACTGGAGCTCTGGTTTCCTTAACTGACCTCTAATTTGTGGCATTTCCATCTTTCACTTGGTAGCTGATTTTCTTTCTTGGAATCTACTTTGCTTAGTGTAATATTTTGGGGGGTATGTTTTGATGCCTCTGCATTTTTAAGCAAACCCACCACTTGTAAAAGTCTCTAAATTGTTGTAACATCCTGTGAACTATGGCTGCAGCAACAGAGATTGTGTGATGACTTAAAAAAAAAAAAAAAAAACCTGTTTCAGTACACTGAATTGTTCTATGTAGGAAGAATGTGGGTTTACAGGCCTACAACTGCACTGGAAATAGATCCAGTCCAGTGCCCCAGGGACAAGGTCTCATCTCTCTTCTCCTGAGACCCTCAGCTCGTGCCTCAGTCCCCTGGTGGCTTCCGGGGCTCTCAAAGGCCCCTTGGTCACTGAGCTCACTCAGCTCCACTGTTGCTCATCACTGCACACAGGGAAGAGTTTAAAATGCACTACTGATGGATTTTCTTTTTCTTTTTTTTGAGATTTATTTTTATTTATTTGTGTATACAAGAACTGGGGTGTAGGCCAGAGGTACTGGGTGGGAGGGTGAGAGGATTCACCAGAGACAGAGTGGGGAGCAGAACAGGTGGATCCACTTAAATACACTGCTGAGAGTAACAGTGGGTGAGACAGGAGAGGTCTGCTGCGCCATGTTGGTCGCTGCCTGGCCAGGGATTGAACTCATGCTTCTGTGGCTGGTGATAACTTGATAGCACTGACACTTTAACCCCTGCCCTACCAGGGAGGCCCCAGATTTTATTTTTCATTGTGGAAATTTTCAAACACATACAAAAGTTGAGATGTTCATACAATGATCCCGTGTCCCCATCACGTAGTATGACAAGTCTCACCCTCAGTCAGCCTGTGGCCTCCTCACTCTCACTTAATGAAGCCAATCCCAGATAGCTTTTATTTAGGTCTAATCATTCAGTGACACAACTTGGGATTCCTAGTGTTTCCTTATATTTAGATACAGGCCCTGCATTTGGTCAGGAATAACCACAGGCTGCACTACTGTGTCCTTCGCAATGCATGCTATCAAGAAGCATGTGATGTCCATTTGTCCTATTATGCGTGATGTGACTTTCACCATTTACTTATGATGATGTTTGTCAGATAGCTTCACTGTAAAACTAATAAATGTTACCATTATTAATTAATAAATAAATGTAATTATCATTGGGAAAGATACTTTACGCCTATTAAAACCCTGTTCCTTAGCAAACCTCCACTCACTGGTTTCTGCATTCTTCAGTGTTTCTTCCTTGAATCAGTTATTAACTTTGATGACTGCCATCATGTCTTCTACATTTATTAGTAGCTTTGTAATGCAAATGAGAGCTTTTTATTTGTTTATATTAGTATTAACTCATGGATTTTTATCTTAGCCAATGGATTCTTTTTTATAGCTATCTTTTTTTTTTTTTTGGATGCTCAAATTGTCCCCACCTTGGCTAAGAGGTGTTCTTTTAAACTGGTTCCTGTGGCTTTATGATATCACCCATCACTCTTTGAATACCTCTTTACTTTTTGGTACACAAATATATAATTTTTGTAAATCACAGCATTATATGTTCTTAGCCTAATGCTTAAGGGCCATCCAAGTTGTAGCTTATATCATTACTTAATTCCTTTTTATGACTGAATAATATTCCATTCTATGAATATTATTCCATTATATAAATATAACAAAAATTTTTTGGTCCATTAATCCATTGATGGATAGTTGGGCCATTTCTACTTTTTAGTTATATGTATAATGTTGTTACAAACATTAATGTACAAGTTTTTGTGTGGACTTATGTTTTGATTTCTCTTGGGTCTTATCTGGAATTGGAATTACATAAACATGGTAACTGTTTAGTCATTGTCTAGTGTTTTGAGTATGTCTCTTTGGATAATGTTTTTTCAATGGTTTATGTATTACATATGTAATATATATATGCACACACATAAACATATACACAACTTGTAATCTACTGCTTCTGCTGGTGATATTTCATTGTTTTTAGTGAAATATAGAAACTTTACCTGCCTTCAAGTTCCTTACCTTCTCCTAGTTATAGTATAATTGTCTTAAAAATTTCCTATACATACATGTTTAAACTCTATCAGTGCTTTCGTTTTTGCTTGTTATTGGATGGAGGCTAGGACTAAATCAACTCCCTGGATTTGCTCTGCTGCTTGTGTAATACTTACACGTGAATCCACTCAGCCAGCTCATCATCTCTAAGATCTCACTGAGTGCCAGATTAGAGCTGGAAGGGAGAAACAGGGCAGGTCCGTGTCTCATGGAACTTATGTTCTAGGTTGCAAGTAGTAATCACAATGACCAAGTAGCAAAGCATTTCTTCTGGGTGGATATTCCAGCATTTTCCGTGGAAAGAGCCCCTTGCTGGTGGCAGAAAAAAACTTGTTCGTTTTGGCTTTGTTGTTTACCAATTCTATGACCTGGAGCACATGATTTACCTTTTCTTGACCTCTTTCCCTTGCTTGACTGTAAAACGAGGCAACTACTCCCTCCTACAGATGCCAGCCATATAGAATATACTTGATAAATATTTGCTAAATGAATTAATGTCTGCTTTGCCTACTTTATTGGCCCTTATGAGGATTAAAAGTCATGTTTGTAACAGTCTCTCTTAGGAGGTGAAGTGCTATCTAGCTGCAAGTTGTACTGGTAAATTTGTTATGCTTTATAAATTACTGTCAACCTCTGTTTGTATAAAAATGTAGTGGCATGAATTTCAGTATCAAGAGAATGACCCCTGAGTCTCCTTTATTTCTAAATATTACATTAGAAATTTCCTTCCTGTAGAATTTGTAGCAGCATTTATTTAACATTTCTCAAGGGAAACTTTAAATGGCAAAGAATGAGGCCAGAAGCAAAACGAAATGGTGTCACATCTCATAGCGACAGTTTCATCTCCAGAGTCAAAAGTGCACCGTAGATACTTCTGTCTGATGGAATATTTCAGACATTTACAATGTTGAGTATTTTTGAATGGCACCGGCCAACTTTAATGACTTTTGATAGTACACATGTGAATCTGTCTAGGGTCCAAGGCAAGGCTGTGGTTGGTGGGGGTTGAGGGTGGGCCTGGTTCTAGTTAGTGATGCAGTTCCCTTTGGGACCTCCAGTGAAATGCCCACATCTCTGGGCCTCAGCCTCTGCATCTGCAACAGGGAGATGACCCTTTTACCTTTCTTAACACATCTTAGCTGGCCATCTAATTGAAATATACTCAGATAAGCCCTTAGGGTATGGTAGTAAGGACAAATAAACCAAGCTTGTTTCTTAGATTCTGGAAGGATCCTAACAGCAACCCCTTTGTCTGAGTTGAAGAACCAAAAACTACTGAGGCTCTAACTCTTCCAACTAATGGACGGTATAATCCAGCCTCTTGGTGACCACTCAGGAAGCCAGACCTCATACTCTGAGATTTGTCATCTCTTCTAAATCAAGAAGTGGAGGGGTAACTCAGGCTAGATGGAGCACCAAGAGCGGGAACCAAGGGGGTGGTGAGGGACTCTGAGCTTGTGCTCTAGATATTTCCTAGTTCAGTTAATCACAAGCTATATGGCATAGGAAGTGCTGCATTAACTGTTACAGGCATCTAAGTTCTGATTAATGTCCTTTCCAGAGACAAGAATGTGTCTGTGGTCACTGCTGAATATTATTTGACAGTCAATGTGGCTCACTTAGAAAATTTTGTTGTTGGGCCTCCCCGGTGGCGCAGCGGTTGAGCGCTGGGTTGCGAAGCTGCCCGCGGCCTCTGCGACGCCGGTTCGATCCCCGGCTGCTCCCCGGCCACCGGAGGAGGATCCCACATGGTGCGCAGACCTCTCCTGCCGCCCGCTGCTCCCCTCAGCAGTGTACTTCGGTCCTTCTGCCTGCTCTGCTCCCCACTCTGGCTCTGGTGAATTCTCTCACCCTCCCGCGCTTCTGACTGTACCCAGTGCATGTATAAACAAAACAAACAAACAAATATAATAAATAAATAAAAAAAAATGCCTCTATAAAAAAATATAAAAAAAAATAAAAAAAAATAAAAAGAAAATTTTGTTGTTGTCACCTCTCTTACTGTTAAGCTTTACTACAGGTGTTCCATATTTTGTCACTACTTGTTCTTAACACCTACCAAGTGTAAAGAAATGCCTTAAAACATGTCCTTGGAAAATGGCACAAGATATATGATTGTTTATTTATGCTGAATATGAACTCTGATATAAGTGGGAGGCCCTAGGACATGGCTTGGTTTGTCTGGCATCAGTGAGGCCACTGAAATTGCCCAAGGCTGAATGACAATAGGTGGTCTGGCTTGTTACACCCTCACCAGAGGCTTGCTACTGCCTCTTTGCAAGGCCCGGGTCTGTAGTGTGCTGTGAATGGAGTTTTAATTTTTCTACCATTTGGTCTGTTGAGCATATTTGGAAGGTCAACTTTCATAGAGAGGGCCACCTCAGTCACAGCTCACAGTGGGAGTGAAACCTTTTATATACAACATGAGAATTGTTATACTCTCCCAAAAAACTGAATTTTCAGGTATATTTCTAAATTGTAAGCGTTTTCAGAACTAACTTTAGTCCTTTTTCAGGACTAAACCGACTAAGCAGGACAAAAAGCGGTACTCTGCCTACTGGTGGAGAGTGGACTGTCCTCAGCACATTTACATAAAGAGCAAAGCAAATGTACTGGACCTTGATAATTTTAAGGAGTCTTTAATGCTCGGATACACACCCATCACTCTGTGAGTTCTTCCAAATGATGCAGAAAAGTAAAACTGGAAAATTAATCTCCTCCAGTCTTAGTGAAAAGTAACTCTAGTTATAATGAGTTATGGCTAAATTTAGATCTGGGTCTAAGTGACTAGTAAAATTTATCTGCTGTATTTTTATTTTCTGAAACTCTTTGGTTATTTCTCATAGCTTCCTGTTCTTGTTTCATTTTTACCTGCTGTTATTTCACAAATGATTGTTCCTTTTATTGAGGCTTTTCCTTCATCTTTGAGAACCCGAAGCCTATTTATATTCATTTTTTATATTGTCCTATAGTTCTATTTTGTCTGAAATGATTCATCTTTTGAGCACTGAAGTTACTGACTTCTTAATTAACAGTGGTTTTTTTCATGGATTTTGAATTTTAATTTTCAGGTTCCTCTGGAATGGGAGGGTCTCCCTTAGCCTGTACTCTTCTTGGTCTAGTGATTTCTAGCCCAGTACAGAGCCAGGCTTTATGATGTGTGCTTGAGGCTCTTGTCTTCCACAATGTCTGTAACACTGGGAATATCTCCAACTCAGTCATTGAGCCTGAGGGCAGGTGAGTTCAGGTTCTGGCCCCACAAGACATCATAGCAGCTATGACCCTGGGCAGAAGAAAGAAATGGCAGCATTATTATTATTTTTTAATTTTAAGAAGTGACTTCAACTTGCAGAGAAGTTGAAAAATAGTGCAGTTTCCATACTCTCCACTAAGCTTCCTTTAATGTTACTGACATCTTACATCACCAAATTTCATTTATCAAAACCAGGAAATTAACAGTTATAATACTATTAACTAAACCTCAGACTTTATTTCATAAGGTTTTCCATTGTCTTTTTTCTATTTTATAATCCAATTTAGAGTCCCACACTGCATTTAGTGATTTTCTATTTCCATAATTCCATTTACTTTTATTAAGATCTATCCCTTCTTCCCCATTTATTTATACCTTCAGTTATTTCCTTATATCGGAATGGACTCACGGTTGTTTCAGTCGATGGGTTGACTCCAACACAGTAGCTGCTGGATGGCTTCCAATTCAGCCCTGATTTCACACAGTGAAATCAGAAGCCAGTGGACTGGCTTCTGTCTTCCACCTTGTGCAAAGCACTTTCATCCCCCATTTTCCAAAGTGACTTATGGCCCCCTCTGCTTTTTTTCCTGACCTTAGATTCAGGAGGCCCGCTATTTCAGTTTTGGAATAAAAGTCTAAACCCTTAATGTAGCCTACAAGGCATTACATCTGGTCCCTGCCTGATTTTCTGGCTTTATTTTTCTCTTGTTTATTCTCTTGTTCTCAGCACTGTAGCCACGTGGGAACTTTCTCTGTTCTTTGAACGTTGTGAACTCTCTTTGCCTCTAGTCTTTACCCCTGCTGTTCCCTCTGCCTGGCACGCTGTTATCCTTCTCCCCTTTGTGAGCTAATCCATAGTGTCATTTTTAGTGAGTTGCTTGCGCTACTGAACACCTCAACAATCTCTAATCTGAAATGTCCTTAAAGTCAGAAGCAGCGAGCTTCATACTGACCCACCAGCCTACGTGCCAGTTTTGCAAATTAGAATGTTTTTCCTCCAAGTGTGAGATGTTAGCACCTGACAGCTGGGCATTTCTTCAGATGTAAAAACTATGTCATCTTGAAGGACTGTCACGAAGGCAGAAAGGAACCCATAAAGGTAGCAGCTATTCAGATGAAAAATGAATGTGCAATTGAATGTCGAGTCATTTGACTTTTGAACTGGTAGAATAAAAAGAAAAAAATTTCTTGAACAGCCACGGAAAATAAATGAGCATTAAAGGGCAGCAGAATTACCAGATGAACTCCTGCCCCTGCCGTGTTCAATGCTGACCAGTTGTTCTTCCTTTCCCAACATCTTCTGCAGACAGAGATTTGACATGTTGTGGAGGATTCTGAATTTTTTTTTTTGAGTGTCTTAGAACAGTGAGTTAAGTGGATCCAGTCATGATCGCTGGATCTCCATTTTCAGACACTGGTCACAGTTGGAAATGACCCACATTTCAGTCACTTTCTAGTCCCTTTAGTTTGATACCATTAACTCCACAATCTTGCCACCAGCGAATGGTCAGTCCCATGTTGAGGTAGCACTGTGTTCGCCCAGCCATCACTCCCATCTCATTCACTGTGGGACAGCAGAGAGTGTGGACCTTGCTCAGTTCTCAGGAACTCCTGGAAGTGGGTGCCTGTGAGTCTCTCCTCTGAAACGCCAATCTCAGTTTTAGTCACAGGCTCCTATACTATCCAACTCTGTGCTTCTAATACTTAGTTCAAAGCCTGGGATGGAGATAGATGTTCTCACTGCCTAGCAGGGCTGTCACCCCTGTCTATTTCCTGGTGTCTGCAAGGGCTCAGACCACAGCGAACCTGCCCTGCTCATGGCTCTGATCAGGCTCTTCTCCCTCTGAGGACAGACACAGCTTCAGAGTGCCCCTGACAACACACCCACCAGTCAGTCCCAATAAGCATCACCTCCCAGCTCTGATTCCAGGGTCTCTCCCGGCCCTGAGGGTCTGAGATTCTGAGGATTTGGCTTCAGGCTTTCTTCAGTGTAGAGCTACTGAGTTTGGAGCCTCACCCCATACTTTCTCTTGCATCCTACAGAAATCAGGATGAAATGGCCCACACCTGCCGTGGCACCATCAACCTGTCTACCACACATTTTGACACGGAGGACTCTTGCGGTATCGTACTGACAAGTGGGGCCAGGACCTACCACCTCAAGGCCAACTCGGAGGTGGAGCGGCAGCAGTGGATCACCGCCCTGGAGCTGGCCAAGGCCAAGGCTGTCCGCATGATGAGCAGCAACTCAGGTAGTGAACGCTTGGCACAGCGGGGGTATATGCGGTGTCGTGAGTCTGGAGAGAGTGGGAATTGAACGCACTTGGCAGGCAATGATGACCAGGAGATGTAGGGCTAGTCTAAAGGTCTGCATTCACCTTTCCTGCTCCTCACCTTGCAGTGAGATGCTCAGGTGTCACTTGGCTGGCTAGGCTTGGGGTGGAAATCTTTGTCTTGGGTAGGATGGTGTGTGCCTTTGTTTGGATAAATCTATGTTCCTGCACTTGGGCAGACCCTTCAGCTGCTCCAATGTTGCTCCAGAAGCAACAGTCAAGACCAGAAGTCCAGGACTGTGGCCTATGCCTCGGACCAGACTTTTCCAGGCCTGTTGTGGAGATTGAAAATCATTCAAGCAGAGATCCTGTCTCTGTCGAGGTGGAAGTCAGCTCATATATCCTGAGGCAGATGGTTTTTTTGTTTTACTTTAATAATTTTTTTGGGATGTAAGTTCTTTATATGATTAGTAAAGCAATGGTTTTAAAAATATATCCAGTATACTCTGCCCTTGACTCTTGTCCCCGGCTGCTTACTGTTCCCCCACCCAGAGGCAACCAAAGCTACCAGTGTCTCGTGTCTGTACATATATATTCAACAAGGTACTTATCTCAAAACAAATGCAGTCCTCCACCTTGCTTTTTCCCCCACTTAGCAATATATCTTGGATTTTTTTCTTTGTCAGTACACAGAAAGCTTCCTTTTCCTTTTACCGAAGTACAGTATTTCACTGTATGCATGTTCTACAGTTTCTTTAACCTATAGTTTGTTGGTGCACATATAGGTTGTTGCTTATTTTGCTCTGACACCGTGCTGCTGTGAATAACTTTGCACTTCATTTCACATGCGTACAAGTGTAGATGAAGTGTGTGTTCCCGGGAAGGGGGCTGCTCCGTCAATGGAATATGCATGTGCCATTCTGAAAGGTTGCCCGCCAAACTGCCTTCCACCCCATTGTGCATTGGATGCCCTCAGCAGTGTGGGAAAATGCCTGCTTCCCCACAGGTGGCAGGATGTTCTGTGGCTATTGAGACAAGAGTCATTTCTGACCCTGAGAAAGTTGCTATGTCTCTATGGGCCTCAGTCTCTTCATCTGTAAAGAGAAGGGTGGGCCAGACCTCTCCCTATGCTTCCATCCAGCTCTTGGCTTTGGTCAAATCAGCGAACATTTCTGCTCCCCAGCTTCCTCATCACTGGCACCCTTGCACAGCTGCTTGGGAGGTTACATGACGATGATGTAAGGAAAGAGTGCCCCCTGTAGGTGTCCCCGATGCCATTCATCCATTGCAGTTGGGGAGTGTTCCCCAGCGCTCATACACCATCCTGCTCTTAGCCAAGGGCAGGCAGCGCGACAGAATCATCCATGGGAGGCCAACGACAAGGTGTTTTAAAGGGAAAAATTCTTTCACTACCTTACGATGCCCTACCAACCACACGAATGTCCCTGATGTGTGGTGCAGCCCTCGAGGGCTGTGTCTGGGAAGGCAACGCCCCTCCCTCCAGTTGGGGTTGTGCCTGGTGGGTGTAGAGGGACGCACCCTCTGAAGCAGTGTCTGTGCAGCTGGCTGCTGAGGCAGTGGCCCTCTTCCGGCCTGCCCCGTCCAGCTGGGGGCCACTCGGTGCTCCCAAGACCCTGCAGCACTCCCGGAGCTCACCCCTCAGCTCCCCTCTGCCTCTGCTCGCTGCAGAAGAGCCTGTTCCCTTGGGCTCTGAAATTTGGCCTTTTGAGGTTTGTGAGTTTTATATTTGTAGCCTTCACTTGCCAGTTGCCTAAAATGAACAGAAGGAGGAACACCTATTTCTAGGCCACAACATTTTCATTATATAAAAAATAACCCCTAACAGACCTCTGTGCCGTATGTGCTGTTGTACATTAACCTTCTGGAGGGAGTAGATGTAATGCACAAGGCGCAGTCCTGCATGAACTCAAACTTTTATGAACGAGGCACAGTTGCTCCGCAGAGGTCAGAGCACCTGGCAGGTGAACTCGCACAGTGTAAGGAAGCACTCAGTGCTGGGCAGGTGGGCAGAAAGGAAGGATTTCAGGGAAGGCTACTTGCAGGAAGTGAAAACTGAACTGGGTTTTGAGGGATGGAGAAGACTTTAAAATGGAGGTGAGGTGGGCAGGGAGAAGGGAGGCTGTCCAGGCAGTGGCAGCAGCTAGAGCAAGGGGTCGCTGTGTTCCCAGACTGGGGGTTCCTCTGAGCCTGGGACATTGTGTTGAGTTGGAGGCAGCTTCCCTCCCCCTGACAGTCAGCAGGGGAGGTTTGGGATCAGCCTGGTGGGGGTGGCTTCCTTGCTTGCTTCCTCCCTCAGGGCCGAGGGGGTGGAGCTCCCCAGGATCTGGCAGCACAGAGCACAGAGCTCCAGCCAGATGGTGGTAGATGGGAGGGCTGAGCAGGAGGGGGGAGGGGGAGCCCAGAGCACAGACGCTGCCTACCTGTCCTGGAGGCCAGACCTCCTTTGGTCATAGCTGCAGATGCCTCTCCCCCCAGCAGAATCACCTGCTTTTGCCCCAAGACTTTGCATCTGGGTGGTTTGAATACCTGGGTTATTTGGGTCCATTTGCAAAGGGATTTGGTTAACAGCTGCTGCTGGGCTCATCCCCAGGGAAAGGGCACATTTGCCCCTCCCCCCACTGCAAAACAATTATTTTACACATATTTCAAATTGCTACAAGGATTTGAAAGCCGTGAAACATTATTTCTGTTAGATGCCCCATGATTCAACAGCCTGTTGTTGAATTTTGTATTCCTTTGTGCACTGGGGAAAGTGTTCCCGCTCCTTCTCACCTGTGTATTTGAGATCCGGATGCTCTACTTCTCCTTGCCTGCAGTTTATTTGTCCTTAATTGTGATGCCTCAATATTATGTCACATTGCCCAGCACCCGAGAAGTCAGAAGCCCACAGCCCTTGCAAAACTGACATTGCCAAAGTTGTTGAAATTTTCTTTCTGCTATGTGGAAAAGAAAGTTTTCTTTTAATCTTTTCATAAAAATCACTAAAAGAAAGGGACTTTCATCAAAAATGTCTCCTCTTGGGCCTCCCCGGTGGCGCAGCGGTTGAGCGCTGGGTTGCGAAGCTGCCCGCAGCCTCTGTGGCGCCGGTTCGATCCCCGGCTGCTCCCCGGCCACTGGAGGAGGGTCCCACGTGGCGCGCAGACCTCTCCTGCCGCCCGCTGCTCCCCTCAGCAGTGTACTTCGGTCCTTCTGCCTGCTCTGCTTCCCGCTCTGGCTCTGGTGAATTCTCTCACCCTCCCACGCTTCTGACTGTACCCAGTGCATGTATAAACAAACAAACAAACAAGCAAACAAATAAATAAATAAACATGCCTCTATAAAAAAAAAAAAAAAATGTCTCCTCTTACTCCACTTACAGGTTTGTCCTTCATTGAGAAGTTAGGGCCTACTTACTTGACATGGTGTTAAAACCCTATTTTTATTTATGAAATAACAATACTTTTTGTTTTTAATTTGTATGGAAGAATAAACTGCAGGCAACCCTCTGTTGGAGCATTTCATCAATGCACTTGCTATTCCAGCTCGGGAAGAGCTGGATACTAAGTCCTGCAAAGGTGGTTGGTCATGACCAAGGCATGAGATAGAGATTGGCCCTGGGAATTGCCATCCTCCATCCGTGTGCCTTGCCTCTGAGAAGAACCATCTGGACTGCCCCAGGCAGGGCCCCGCCCTGGCATTTGGGCAGCAGGCAGGAAGTTCAGGCTTCCACCCTCTGGCCATTTCTACCTGGTCCCTCTCCCTCTAATCCAAGGATCATATTGGATTCCTGTGGTGCTTCCAGTTTCTCCTTCCATGTTTTCCTTAGGAAAGGCAGGCGGGCGCCTCAAATCATTTGCCGTGCTCATGTTTTTTAGATTCAAAGGTCAAAGAGTCAAATGTCTTTTTATTCTTTTCACAGTTGAAGTCTCTGTCAAGAGGGTTAATTCTCCTCCCTTCCAGATTCTGGGAATATGTGTGTGCTGTAATTAGGAACACACTCGATTAATATGCAGCCATTGATAGGCCACGTTTGCTTGCCTGTGGTGAGACCTTCTGGCCCAGACTATATGCAGGGAAACTAGGAGACCCTTCTGAGTCTCTGAAAGAGGCCACTGGGCTGGCCCCCTGAGTCAGTCTCATACCGCCACAGTGAGAGGTCTCTGCTTTAGATCAAGGGGGCGCTGGGTCTGAGTCACAGGGCCATGGGCACTCTTGTCCTCTGTGCCTGCACAACCATGATGGCCAGCAGAGGCTTGAATGAGGGCTGTGCTTGTTTTGATAATTACCCTGCTTTTGTTGGTTGATTCTAGATGGAATTTTCTCTTTTCCTTATTGCTGCTGCTTAGAAAAAAAATGAACCCTGCTATCCTTAGCCACTGTTTCATGGGGCCAGCTTGTCCTCTGTTCTGTGCCCAAAGCCTCCTTCCTTCTTAACCTTCTACCTGCTCCCCTCACTCACACTGTACCTTGTCATGTGGCAAGCCTCCTTCCCCACCCCAATTCCTTTGTTCTTTCTCCATGGTTCTTCCTCGGCCCAGGGAACTCTTTCCCCTCTGCCGGCCTGCCCCATGGTGCCTGTCCCCTCTGCTGGAGCTGTTCTGCTGGACTCTGGCTGCTCACCTCTGATCTCCTGGTACTGTGCTGAGGTGAGGGGACCTGACTAGCTCCTGGTGGCCAGTTTGGCCATCTGCTAGGACTAACCCTGCCCCATCTCAAGGCCTAACGCCCTCCCCTGCCATGTTGCCATTTGCAGACCCTCACTTCTTGTCTCCATTGCTGATATTTCCTACATCTGTCTTCAAGCATGAAGACCCTCATCCCTTGAACCCTCTTTCCTCTTCCTGTCTACTCATCCCTCCTGCCAGGCACCCCCACTCATGTGCCCTCCATGTAGCTCCTGTTTTGCTGGCACTCCTGCCATTCCTGGCCTCTTGACCTTTCAGTATATCCACCTGCCAAACCCTAAGCCAGGGTCATCCCACTGTGTCCTTTGGCGGGCTTCTGCTGAGACGTGGTGGAGCACTGGAGACAATGTCTGCATCCGAGTAGGCCCTGCCCACTAAATGATCATGTTCCCCACCCCCATGCCCACCCTCAGTATGCCAGGCTTAGGGAGTTTGGGGGCAGCAAGTGTGCAGAGCTATGAGTGGCTGATGACTGGGGCCTCAAGTGATGTTTGGGCAGCTGATCAGGGGCCCCTGTTGCTAGGCTGCAGATGGGCAGGACGCCAAGACAATGGAGAGACCAGACCTCATAACAAGATCCAGACTTTCAAGATAGTCCTTTCTTATTCTCAGATTCGCAAGCCCTTCCTTGTGTGCTCCTAGGAGAAACTGTGTGAGGAAGGGCATGGAGTTTTCTGATATTCTGATGAGGAGTCAGGCACACCCTTGATTTGCTATTTAAATACCTTCTGAAGTGTGGGTGTACTTAGAGAATGGAAAACTTGATTTGGTGTCTGCCGCTGCCCTCTGGTGGCTGGATCCAGGTCCTTCTGAGGGAGTGCTGGCCCTGGCAGGGCTGGCTTGTGCGCATGTTGCTCATTGACAGTCTTTAAAGTCCCTCTGGGGCCATCAGAATGTGGCATCTTTGGGGGGAAGAAAGTATCAGGAGATGAGCTTCCTTCTAGGCAGCCTCCTCCGTCTGAGAGGCACAGGGAACCAAGACCAGGGCTGTGCCCACTACCAGCATTCCCCTCTCCATGCCACTCACTCACCCAAATCTGGGCATCTTCCTGCCCCTGCTGGGATTTGCCCTCCTCGTTTCAGTCCTCAGCTTCAGCAGAGCACTTGGTCATGGAGCTTGTCCTCAACCCTGGGCCTTGTTCCCTGTCACACCCCTTTTGCCTTCAGCTGTGCCTGGACACAACACTTGGTCCGTGTGGCGCGCCGTCACCAGACCCTGCTTTCTCTCCCCACAGCCTCCTCCAGACCCTGTGGCTCTGGCTCAGTGATCTGAAAGTCAGAAGCTGGACTTTACTGGCTGCCACAGCAATGGCCTTCTTTCTTAGCCTTTCCCACCTGGCCTGGCCCTGGGGTTTATCCCTCTGTCCAGCCTGGAGCAGGCTCTTCCTCTCTCACTTGATTGTCTGGCTTCCACCACACCTACATGTCCTCCCCCTATGAGGCCACCCTTCCAACGGTGGGACATCCCAGGAACCAGGCAACCCTGGGCTTGAATCCTGCCTGTGTCATCTACTAATTGGGTCACTTTGGCAAAGTTACTTGACTTTGAAAACGTCTAAATCTGATTAGCAGCATCTTCGAAAAACTTATCTGCAATGGTAAAAGCAAACTTTATAATTAGTGGTGAAAGACTGAATGTTTCCCCATAGGATGGTTGTCCATCCTCACAACACATAATCTTCTTCACACTGGAAGTCCTAACCAGTATAATAAAGCAAGAAAAAGGAATCAAAGATATTCAGATTAGAAAGGAAGAAACAAAACCATCCCTATTTACAAATAACATAATGGCTATGTAGAAGTTCCTACTCTTCTACATAATACTCTTAGAATAAGTGAGTTTAGCAAGGTCACAGAATATGAGACCAACACACAAAGACTAATCACTTTTCTATATGTGAGCAGTGAGCAATTGGAAATCAAAGTTTAAAAAATCATTTACAAAGCATCCCATGAAAGACTCAGCTATAAATATCACAAAACTTTTATAGCATTTGCATGCTGAAAACTGTGAGATGCTAATGAAAGAAAAGACTGAAATAAATCAAGAAACATACCATGTTCATGAATCAGAAGATTCAACAGAGTAAAGATGTCAGTTGTCCCCAAACTGATCATAGATTTATTACAATTCCAAAAGAAATCCCAATGATACTTTTTTTCAATACAAGCAAGCTTATTGCTTATACTTCTAGTTTATATGTTTTTACCAAAGGGCAAATGACTAGAATAGCTAACACAATTTTGAAAATGAGGAATAAAGTTTGAGTTAATATCCAATTTTAATACTTATTACAAGAAGCAATAGTCAAGACAGTATGGTACTAGAATTGGAAGACATGTAGCCTAATGGAAAAGAATAGAGAATTTAGAAATGAGCCCACACAAATATGGTCAGTTGAATTTTGACAAAGGTACAACAGCAATTCAATGAGAAATGTTAGCTTTTAAAACAAGTAATGTTGGAACAGTTGAAAATGATTGACCAAACTCTTGTGCCTCCATACAATGGAGTGCTACTCAGCAGGAACAATGAATAACTATTGCTAGATACAGCAACTCTGATGAAATTCAGAGACATTTTACTGAGTGAAAGAAGTCATTCTCAAAGGGTTGTGTGATTCCATTTATATGGTGTTCTGGAAAGGCAAAGGCTAAAGGGATAAAGAACAGATCAGTGGTTGTCAGGTGTTGGGGTGGAGGGAGGGTGTGATAAAAAGTTATAGTATGAGGAAGTATTTTTTGGAGGGAAGGGTGACAGAACTGCTCTATCCTGACTGTGGAGGTTGTGTCATGAGTCTGTGCATATGTTAAAATAAATAGAACTGTGCAACAAAAAAGTAAAATTTACTATATGGTAACTTGAAAATAAAATGCAGTTTTGACTTACATCCCTACCCTCTGGATTTGTCCAACTTTCCTTCCACTTATTGGTACCTCATCTTGCTACCGGGCCAGCATGCAGGCTGTACCTCTTGCCTGCCAACCCTCTTTCCTAGTAACTAGTGGCTTCCCATAGCCAGCTTCCCTTTAGGTCTGCTTACCCTGTAGGGAGAAGCCAGCCCCCTCCTGGGCTGATGCTTGCTCTCTGCTATCCAGCTCAGCCTCCTCTCAGGTCCCAGGGTCCCAGGACCTCCCTGGTGGTATAGGGGTTATGTCAGTGCTGTCACACTATCACCACTGCAACCTGAATTCAATCCTTGGCGAGGGAGCTGATCCACATGGTGCAGCAGACCTCTCCTGTCTCCCCCGCTGCTCCCTTCATCAGTGTATTTCCATAGATCTGCCTGTTTCTGCTCCCCACTGTGTCTCTAGTGAATCCTCTCACCCCCTGCTCCTCTGGCCTATACCCTAGTTCTTCTTCTTCTTTAAATATTTATTTATTTATTTATTTATTTATTTATTTATTTATTTATTTATACAAGAACCAGGGTACAGGCCAGATGCGAGGGAGGGTGAGAGGATTCACCAGAGACACAGCGGGGAACAGAACAGGCAGACTGATAAAATACACTGCTGAGGGGAGCAGCGGGCGCGACAGGAGAGGTCTGCTGCACCATGTGGGACCCTTGCTGGCTGGCTGGGATCGAACCGGTGCTGCAGAGGCTGCAGACAGTTTCACAGCGAGGTGCTCAACCACCTGCACTTCCAGGGGAGGCCCCTACCCTATTTCTTCTATGCGTAAATAAATAAATAAATCTTTAAACAAATTTTCTAAGACAATGGACACTAGCCTGCTTGGTTCAAAAGGTGGCTCCCTTAGCAGTCTAGGGGCCTAGGACAAGTTGCTTGCTGTCTTTTTGCCTCAGTCTCCCTGTAAAACGGATTTAGCAATAGAACCACCTCTTAGAGGTGCTGTGAGGATTAATTTAGGAAATTCATGAAAAGACCTCAGTGCAGGTCTTGGCAAGTGCTCTTCAAAAGTTATAGTTACTGATAATAGTCACTTTGACAACTTTAAGACAATATAGGCTCACAGGACCCTCTGCCATGATGAATCTGAATAAGAAGTGTTGGGGCATAGCTGCATTTTATTTTCAAAGTTCCTTGGGTAAGATTGCCAGATTTAGCAAATAAAAATATAGGTCACCCAGTTGAATTTGAACTTCCAATACACGACACATATGTTTTATTATTTAAGTATGTGCCATGTAATAAATGGGACATATTTAAACTAAAATTTATATATTGCATATCTGAAATTCAAATACAACAGGGCTTCCTGCGTTTTATCTACCTGCATTTACCCCTGTGCTGCCTGGGCGAGTTTGACAACCAGCACACCTGGGGATTCTGTTTCTGACTCCCTAGGTTGGATCTCCCTGTTGGAAAATGGCAAGTATTCTTTCACTCAATACAGGGGGCACCCGAGGATGGTTTGTTCTTGGTCTTTGCTTCTAAATTGATATCTAAGGAAACGCTGGCAGATTGGCCACGTTGTGATATTCCTCTTGGTACTTGTGAGTCATTTTCAGATCTCCGGGTCCTTCTCCCAGAGAAAGAACAGAATACAGAGAGGCGACCTGACCGCTCTCTCTTGGACCTTCTTCTGGGGCAGCTAATCCAGCTCCTCAGGGATTCCCTCTCTCTTGCCCTGCTCTCCCAGGCTGTCTTGCCCCCACATTGATGTCATAGCTCTATTCTGATATCACAGCCCAGCTTGGATTGACCTCAGGTAGCCCATATTCTTCCCTTAGTGGAGCACCCAAGGCTTGCATTTGAGCAGGAAGCACGGGGCTTGGGTGACCGGTGGCCCTAGAGGCTGACCCCAAAGAACAGCTGGGCACCCTGCCATCCTGTTGGTCCAACATGAAAACCCTCTAGAAGGTAGGACTTTGAAGGCCTTCATCCTCCTTATTGGTTGTAGTCTCCCACATTGGAAATAAATTCCTGAGCAATGTGGAGTTGTTCTGGCTCTGTAAACAGCTTCCAGAAAGCTCTCTGCCTTTGTGCCTCGGTATGCAAGTGGCCTGCAGAAATGGTGGTCTCCCCTCGTCCACTCAACCGACTTCACTTTCTAAAATGTTGAGGGACATTTTTCCTTAGTGCTTGGAGCACCCCAAGCATGTACTCGGCTCTGGTGGGCTCTTCTGTGGCCACCTTCTGTTCCTCACTTTCTGAGAGGCTGGTGCACACAGGGGTATGCTCCTCTCAGGAAAAAGCAATTAATTCTGATCCCTCGTTCCCAAAGAGGAGAAGCCCCTCTTCCAGCCCATTAGAAGATGTAATGAAGTGTCATGTGAGTTTATTAAGTCAGCAAAATAGTGACTGACATGCATCAAATAACCTAAAACCACATCTCTACCTTTGGTGGCCATGGGGTGAGCATAATAACATCTTTAGGGTAGCCCCACCAAGATTCTGATCTCATGGTCAAATGACACCCAGAAACTCCCATTTTTAATAACCATTCCCATTCAGGCTCATGATGGCTCCCCACTTGGGGTGCCCCCCATGGATCTCACTTTGATGAGATTGCTTATTGCTGCTGACTTGATTCCCCATTTCCATATTTTCCATGGAATGGGTGTCTAATTCCTTTTTGCTCACAAATATTTATTTAATGTGCTAATCTACAGAGACAATAGGGGTGGTGTCAGGCATTCACTAGGCATGTTGCTATCCAGCTCCTAGTCCGCATCGTCCAGGTGCAGGTGCAGCCTTTTTCTCTACCAAGGAAGAGGGACTGCATGTGTTTAGGGAGAGCTCGCTCCTGTCCTCATTAGAGTCTCTCTTCACGGAACCTCGCCTGAACGGAGAGAGTGGGAATACGGTGTGCAGTATTGGTCATTGAAACTGATGATGGTAAAGGGTATAGCTGATCAAAGGGATGGGATTCTGTTTCCGGGGTGGCCCCATGGTGAACTTTTAGTGGGACCCATTGAATGGGAGGACAGCCATTGTTGCTCAGTGGGGCAGCAGCACAAGGTGGGTATTCCTTGGCTGTGAATTCAGGCTTCTCTGAAAATGTCAAACAGCCTTTCCGACGAGGAAATGTGGGTTTTTGGTTTTGCGCCCTTAGCATTCGCCAGTGCCCAGTGTCCCTGGAGCCCCAAACAGTCTCCGTATTTCCCTGCATGCTCCGGTCCAGGTGGGAGATAGGACACATCCTAGCCCTTGGTCCTCAGGTTTGTGCTCACCCACACCCTCCAAAATGTGGGTGGGTCACCTCATCTCCCCTTCTCTGCCTTAATGCCTTTATGCTGGTATCTTGGTCCTCAGGTCAGGACGCATCCTGAGGGCTCATTGCAGGCGGGGCCAGCTGCTTTACTTGGCAGCTTCAGAGCACCTCGCCTGCAGTCATTGCTCAGTAACGTGCGTCAGTTGAAAGAGGTGCAGGGGAAAGACTCGGGAAGGACTTTGGATTCAAGGGTGCTGCAAAACCCTGGGGATGTTGTGGCGGTGGAAATTGAAGACATAAGCAGAAGTGGGCAAAAGAGTCTGGGAACCTTTGCGTGCCTGCCACCCACGGCAGTGGTTCCCACCTCAACAGCGCCTCCGCCTCCGCCTTCCGCCCCTGCCCTGTAGCCAGTTGCAGATGTCCTATCACTTCACCAGTCATTGTTTCGATGGGATCTTTAAGAGAGCATTCCTTTTAAAATTTTTTACATAACCAGAGTACTGTTATCACATCTCCAGCACTCACCGTGCATTGGAATGAGGTTTATTTAAAGGGGTCACTACTGTTCCTGGTGTCCTCCAGAGTGTGGGGACTAGAGAAGTGACTTCGGACTGACAGAGGGGCACACATGTGCTTTCAGCAGAGGCTTTATTCAGAGCCTGAAGAACTAAAGGGGACTTTAACAGCCCTCAGCTGTGGAGAATTCAGGCTCTTCTCAAGGAAGTAGGGCTTGGCTTGAAACAGGACGTTTGGAAAGATGGAGACTGGCTTGGCCTTGCCAGGGGGCCCTGCAAGGGGAAGGTGGGCCCTGAATGGACGTCAGTTCCCAGCTATCTACATTAGCAAAGGCAAGCGCCTCCAGCAAGAAACTTAGCAAAGCGATGATGGCGTTTTGTTCTCTAAGAGATGTTGACATTTGGGATGATACGATCTTTTGATCCTTACCCTATGGCAGGGGCTTACCCCCAGCAGACTCATGTCACCTCGAGCTGGTCCATGGGCCACCAGCAAGCTTGAACTATGTGCAGAGTTCAAGGAGACTGATGTTTTTTCCTCAGAGAACCGAGTTGCAGTGTTTCTTATACAAAATCTTCCCATAGTCCTCTCTGCCTGCCAGTGAAACCCGAGAGCCAGTCCAGAGATGACCCATTATTTCAGTAGAAAAATAAGCATTCTGAAATTGGGCCAGGGCGGGGGGCGGGGGGGAGGGGGGAGGCATGGGCTTCACAAAAGGATTATGACAGAATAATTTGACCAAAAAAAGTTACTGTCAGAGTTGGTACAGTCTTACCTTCACAGTGGCTTAAAGCACCATTTTTCTGCCAGGGCAATTGCCGGGATTATAATTGCTTCCTTTGTAACTAAAGGGCACAATAGCACGTTCCTGGATAATTAACAGATTCTGAAGCCTTGTGCCCTGTTGCTATTTAGTGTTAACATGCTCGTGGCTCTGTGGGCACAAACATGGAGGGGGGTGGGGAGGCCAGAACTTGTGACCTAAACCAAGGCAAGCAGGGCTGTGACATCTTCCTGGGTTGTTCCTGCCCTTCATTGGCCAGCCTGAACTCTGATTTGGAAATAAACTCTGAAAGGTGAGGGTAAGGTAGATGTTGAGTCTCGGCTGCATGGTGGTGTGAGGAATTAGGCTCAGTGACAGGGGTGCTGTATTTGGGGTCCCGGCTTTGCTCTGTAACAGTGTGACTCTGGATGAGGCCTTCAACCTTTCTACGTCTCCATTTCTTTGCCTGGCAGAGGGAGGATAATGTCTGTATCAAGGGGTGTTTGTGAGGGCAAAGGGTAGCGATAATAAAAGAGTGCAGAACAGCTCTAGGTGAAAGGGAACTGGGTAGCAGGGGCCTACCAGACACTGGCTGTGACCACCACTTGCTCGCCCTGGTTCTTCAACCCAGATCCAGAGAGGACAGTCCATCTGTGTGTGATGTCCTCTTGTGGGGATGTCAACTCATTGCCCTGGAATCTCCTTTATAGATAGGGGCCTGTATACTGATGAAGATGATGATGATGATGATGATGATTATTTTGTGAGGCACTCCATTCAGGGTCTGTTGGTGGCAGGGAACAAAACCCCACTTAACCTGTCTTAAATAAAAGTAGGAGCTTATTATGCTCAGATGGAGGGGTACAGAGTCCTGGAGGGATTGGGGTGTCAACTGCCCCTGGACACTCTCAGTCTGGGTCTCTCCGTGTCTAGCTGTTTGCTTCCCCTTGCTCACTGGCCTCTTCATTTCTCTGTGACATCGTTCTGCTGCCCTGCCTGGAGGTACATGGTCTTGTGGCTGCTGCCTCTAGGCCCAGCTTCACATTCTTGGACAGGAGGCCCTGGCACAACTTGAAGTGGGCACCCGGCCCTGGTCCTATCAGATGTGACCAGAAGGATCAGGCTCTTGCCTGAGGGGTGAATGTGTTTAGTGAGGGAATTTGAAATCCTACCCCCTCTTCTGGGTGCTTCTGAGATGCAGCCTCCTCCCCGGACTCTTTCTGGACCTCCTCCAGTCTTCATCTATTGGCCTCTCACTTCACACCCGGGAGCAAGAGCTGAAAAGAGAACAGGGGGGAGGGCAGCCTCTGTGTGGGCCCCCTGTGCCCTGCGACTGCCCCTTGCCTGTGTCCAGATCAGACCAGGGCATTGTGGTGAGACCAGTTCTGGAGGGAGGTCAGACCAGCAGGCAGGTCTGACCATCAGTTGTGGAAGAAGTTCCTTGGAGGACAAGATAAATTCCTTCAAAGTAGGGGCGAGAGGCAGGAAAGTTCCAGACACCCCTCATAATCAGACATAGGGTGGCTGTGAGCCTGGCTGAGTGTGTATAGGAGGAGGAGCTCCCGGAGGTCATTGCTGACCTCCTTGTCACTGGCAGGGATGTCTAATGATGAAGGTGGGCCCCTCATCAACCCCTCTGTGGGGTTACTGCCATTGCGGGGCCATCGCCATTGGAGTAAGTGCTCAGGCATCATGAGCCAGGGGCTCTCATTAGAAAGCAGCATTACCCAGGACTGTTCAGGCAGAATGTAGGGTGTCCTGAAACATCTCTGCCTTTTAAGAAAAAAGCTTTACTGTTTTGTAAAAATAGAAAAAGAAAAGTGCACACCATAATGAAAAGGGGGAAAAATAATCTCCTGAATACTAGGAAGCCAGATGCAAATACTCTTAAATCTTTACTGAGCTGCATGCCAAATATTCTTTATGCATATGTTGTACATTTAGACCAGGTATATAATTTATACCAGTAGGAGAATTTCTCATATTCAGTTTTGTAACTGGTTAAACTCAACATGTGTTGGGTATTTCGTGCTAATAAGTGTATATAAGTATATATAGCTGTATATAAGTATATATAACTGTACATTTGTATATACTTAGATACGTATATATGTAATAGCACATTTTCTAAGTTTGTATTATGGAAACTTTCTAACAAATTGTGTATATGCACATACGCACACTTATATAAGTGGTTCCATGTTCTTACCACTCACCTTTCAATAATTATCAATTTATGGCCCATATTATTTCATCTCAGCCCCATCTTTTATTCCTCAATTGTTATGTTTTTATTGTGATAAATACACATAACATAGAATTTACCATGAGGGACATTTAATCCATTTACAAAACTGCAGCCACCACCTCTGTCTAGTTCTAGAACATTTCATCACTCCCAGAGGAAACCCCTCACCCACTAAGCAAGCATGTACTCCCTATATCCCATCCCCCTTTGCTCCTGGCAATCAGAAATCTGCTTTTTTCATTATTTTAAAGCAGATTCCATCTGCAGACATTTTATCGTATCTCTCTAAAATCAAGGACTCTTAAAAGCATAACACCTGAAATAACCCTTGTTTACTATCATCACCTGTTGAAGTAGCTAATTATAAATCATTTTAAATAGTGTACAATGTTCTATGGACTGAATAAAGCATCACTTAGTTAAACATTTTGTAGTCATTCGGGTTGTTGGCAGGGTTTTCCTATTGTCAAAGAGAGCTCTGGGATAAGCTCCCCCCCCCCCCGCCCCCCAGGTGTGATTATTTCCTAAAGGTAAAGAAAAGGGGTTGCTAGGTCAAGTGCATGCCTCCTCTTTTGATAGTGTTGCTGATTTTAACTCCCCTTAGCAGAAGATGAATGGCGTGGTTCAGGGAAGGTACTCCCTGGAAATATTTGCAAGTCAATCCTTTCCCATAGCTCGTGGAAAAGTGCCACTACCCTGTCATTTATTCAGAAATGCCCGGTGGCACTGGGCTCAGGGTCTCCCAGATGCCATCACAGCTCAGGACCATCCATTGGTAACTGAACGAACGAGGGGTGGGTGGGGAGTCGCCATCGTGCCCACAGTGACAGCCCACGCCGCCCTTCAGCTGAGGGAGGCCGCCAAGCTGTCGGGGAGAGTGATGGCAGCGCGCGGAGAGCAGGAAGACAGACAGCCCTGTTAGGGGAGCCGGGCTGGTTCGAAGACATGCTCATCAGTCTGGAAGCCAGGGATGCTGGTGGGAGGAAATCGATACTCTGTCTTTTGGAGGAGAGGAAGGAAGAGGGAACTGGTGAGAAAAATCATCCTCCGCTATTCACTTAAACTTGATTTCCTAGGCTATTAAAAACATTATAGTGACATGAAAGGGAATTTAAAAGAAGAAATGAAAACATTGACATTCCTTCAGGGCCCCTTCACAGCACACACATACCCACACACAGCTGAAACTGGGGCGACCAAGAAGGGTTCTCTTCTCACCCGCTCCACAGCATCAGTATTCTGGGCTGTTCTGCAGCCTTGCTTGTCACTTTCCATGCTCGCTTCTATTCTGCTGAGAGCCTGGGCTGTCCTTTGGACACTTGAGCAGCTTTCTGTTCCAGCCTGTTCTAAATATAACACCCCACTGAACACCCCCACGCGGCAGCTCCCCTCTCTTCTGTGATCCTTTCCTGGGAGAGTTGTATTGGGGTAGGGATGTGGGTGGTATTGTGGCTCTTGATTCTACTGTATTCTAGCTTAGGTGTTTTCAAGAAGGGGACGAGTGTCCCATAGGAGGGCATAAAACCACGCAGGTGTAAAGGGATACAGCATGAGGATAATTTAGACAAACAAAATCATGGTTTTTTCAGATGGGGCATCTAATCATAACAGTTTGGGGTCTGGCTTGTGGGGTCTCTGAGGACCCAGAACTATCTTCCACTCACTGTCTGTGCTCCATCCAGGACACCTGCCTCACAGATGCTTCCCAAGGCTGCACTGCCCCCCACGTGCTCCTGGAGCATCCCCAGGAGCCAGGCCTTCCTGCTCTGTGGCCTTGGCCTCCCTGCAACTCCTGGGTGCACTTTTGCTATGGGAGCTGGACAGAAATGACTCAACTTGACAGGAGTCACATCTTGCCCTGCCCTGGGAGAGCTGTAGAAAGCAAGGAAGTGCTTTGGGGGGACATATCCCCAGATTCTTTCCAGAATATGGTAGAAATAGAGTCCAGCCCTGCCCTCAGCTCCTCTCTTATCCTACATAGTCCCCCCCCCACTCCTCAATGACACAGAAATCCAGTCCATCCCCACCCTTCAAGCCACCCTTACTCTTTAGTTCCTTTGCTCATCATTTTTCCCTTTGGATGTGCATTTCGTGTGTGCCAGCCAGATATCTCCTTCACGGTAAAGCAAGACCTGCTCATCTGTTGGTAGTCTGTTTAAAACCAAGTGAAGATGCTGGAGCTGAACGATCCTTCAGGCTGTTTTCAGCCCTTAAGGAGCTCACAGCTCCAGGTGAGCAGAAAGGGGGGTGGTTGTGTAGTGTTACAGAAAAATTGCCAGTCACCCAATTTTGCTTTCTGTTGCCAATGCTTTTGCAATAAATATGCCCCGTGATCTGTCTCCTTTAGACGGATGGCAAAGTGCTTGTACAGAAGTAGGCCCCAGGGGAAATTCAGAGCCGAAAGTCTCCCCAGTGAGCTGTATAGACCCTGCTATGTGAGCATGACGTGGGGGATTGCACAGGGTCGCAAGTCTGGCGTCTTCCACATTCTGCTGTGATGCACCAGAGCACAAAGTGCCATTGAACCCTTGACATTTAGTCCCTTTAGCATTTGAGGGTATAACTTCCGAGTCCCCTCATTTAAAGCAATCACAGTTAATTCCACATATGAATTTTATTATAATGTTTAAAATGCTTTTTTTCCCACTAATACGTGCACACAGGAGAGTAGCTTGGGAGCATTTGCAGCATCTGCTGCTGCTCCTGGAGGCCGCCATTCCTGCATTTGGTTGATGCTGTGGATGTGGAGAGGTCATTGCCGGAGCCTGGGGTCCCTTGGCCAGGGCACTCCCCAGCCACCTCCCAGCTCTCCCTTGGAGCCTGCCTCTGCTGGAGACATGCCGGCCTTTGGTTTCTTTGTGTAGGCTGCCCCTGACATGGGTTGAAGCGTTCTGGCCTTGGAGGGAAGGGGACCCACTAAGGTTCCCCATTTCCTCTCCCTACACCCAGGTGCCGTGGCTGGCAGTGGCAGTGCTGAGTGGTGTGCAGGCCTTGGGTGAGGCACCATCTCAGTGAGTCAAGCCCTCTCCAAGAGGGAGGGGCATATTCCTAGTCCTCGAACCTGGTCCGAGCTCAGTGTGAGGAAGGGGTGATGCTGTGATGGGTGTCTGTCAGCCCGGGTGCAGGGCCTGCCACACGGGCGGTCTCAGCACATGCTGGCTGAGTGCAGGGGCTGCAATCTGAAAGCAGACTCTTGCAGCTTCAGAGCCCTCCCTTGCTGCACCCTGGGTAGGAACACAGTGAAGCTTAGGAACAGGGTCGGTGAGTTGTTATTAGGCAGGAACACCCAGGAATAGGGAGCTTCACTCAGAAGCTAGCCCAGGAATTCTCCAGGCCATGCTTGAAAAAAGTTAATGCAGCTTTCCAGGAGCCCAAGTGCTCTCCTGTTCCCTGGAATAGCAACCATTTTATTACATTGAGCCTGAGGGAGAGGGAAATAAAACATGTGAGTTGGATTTTTATTCACTTTGGTGCTATAGTAGCCTTCTGTTGAGAAGCTTGAGAAGGTGCTCTGCAGTCACAGATTGAATCTTGGCAGAAGAAACTCTGCCTCATGCAAAGGGCCTCACCATGTGCGGTGGGATTCTCCAGGGAACAGAGAGGTGGCCCTGCCTGCATGGTGGACCCTGCATAGGCCTTGTACTCACTCGGGGAGCAGGTCTCCCCAGTGGGGGAGCATGGGGGTTGCTGCCCGGAGGTCTGCCCACGGAAGGAGCCCCATCATCTTGGTGACTTGCAGAGGCTGTCCCAGCTAGAGGGCATGTGCAACATAGGATGTCTTGATGGACAACCACCTTTTATCTTCAATGCATACCTTTAAAAAAAAAAAAGTACTGAGGTTTAATTGGGATGTGATAAACTGCCTATATTTAAAGTGTACAATTTAGGGCCTCCCTGCTGATGCAGGGGTTAACATCTCAGCACTATCAAGGCATCACCAATCACTGCAGCATGAGTTCGATCCCCAGCCAGCCAGGGAGCTGACACACATGGCGCAGCAGACCTCTCCTGTCTTGCCCGCTGCTCCCCTCAGCAGTGTATTTCTTCAGTCTGCCTGTTCTCTTCCCCACTCTGTCTCTGGTGGATCCTCGCACCCCCTGCATCTCTGGCCTGTACCCCGGTTCTTGTATAAAAATAAATAAATCTTAAAAAAAGTAAATATGGCACCTTGATGCAGTGCCCTTCCTCAGCCTGGTGCTCTTCCCCAGTGTTGCCCTTGGCCCCTGGAAACTTGCCTCATGGGCCAGCCAGCAGGTGGCAGAGAGGACAGCTTGAGTCTCAGCTGTGATCACTTGGGACTGTGTCAATGAAAGTTGTCTTCTGTAGAAAACTGACTTTCTGTAGAATGACTGTCCTCCCACAAAGACGCCTTGGAAGCAGGGACAGCATTTTCCGAATTAGCTTTAGGTGTTCACAGTGCAATCCAGGGCCTGGTCTCCCAGAGCTACATCTGGGGTTGCTTGTTAAAGTGCTGGAGGCGAACATCTTTGGTTTTCATTCTTAAAAACCAGAATGGGGCCTCCCCGGTGGCGCAGTGGTTGAGCGCTGGGTTGCGAAGCTGCCTGCAGCCTCTGCAGCGCCGGTTCGATCCCCGGCCGCCAGGTGAGGGATAAATAAATCTAAAAAAAAAAACAGAATGGCATCTCCAGAAACTGACATGTATTTCTGGGGATTTACTTAATGAGAAAGGTGTCTTTCAAACACTTGAGAATGAAGGAACCATTCAACAAGTGTATTTTAAATTCTGTCCTTCTGGAATTTATTTTTGTGCAAGATATGATTTTATGTTTTCCAGAAGTTTATCTCATTTTCCCAACAGAATTCATTTTGTTTTGAACACGCTCCTCTCCTCTGAACTTTTTCAGTTCCTGCACTGGTTTCTTGAATTCTTGTCAACGTACACCACATTAGAGTGTAGTTTGACAGCTGGTAGGAAGCTCCCCCGCTTAGTCTTTCAAAGATTTATTGGGATCTTTCTGTTCTTTGTAAATTTTAGAATCAGCTTGCATCTTATTTATAACATCCCATTGGGATTTTGTTTGGGCTTGGACTATAATAGTAGTTTAATTTTTCCTCTCTGTGTAATGAATGGACTGTGTGTAATCCCTTGAATAATTTTAAGCATACACCTGGAACAGCCAGTTTCTTACACATATTACTGCTTAGTATTTCTGAGTTGAAAACGTGCTTTCTTCCCAAATTTTTAGAGGTTAGTATATTTTAAGTTAGTATACAATAAATTTCCACAGCACACTCCCCTGTACCAGATAGTGCTAGAGGGGGAGGATTCAGTGTGAATAAAACCAATTCCTGTTGCCAGGGACCTCACTGCCTGCAGTGGGGAGGTAGATGGATCAATAAGAAATTGTGGAATGTGCCTGATGCTTTACCCTGGCAAAGGAAGCACAAGGAGAGGCACCTGGTCCAGTTTGGAGCATCAGGGAAGTCTTCCTGGAGGAGGTGGTGTATAAGCTAAGACCTGAAAGGCAAGGAGGAATTATCCTGGTGAAAGTGAGTGGAGGACCAGTGAAAACAAGGCCCAGAGGTTGACAGGCCCATGGAGGTCCAGAGAACCAAAAGACAGTTTAAAGTTGGCAGGGTAAGGAGAGGAGGGATGTCCCAAGATGTGGGTGGAGAGACCAGAAGGGGTTGAATCATACATAATGAAATCCCTTCCCAGTCAGAGTTTCTGCTGGATACCAGTGGTTGCCAGTGGAACCTGCCACTCATCTTTGCTCCTCTGACTGTGTCAGATTGAGGCAAAAGACAGTGTCTGTGGGGCCAGTGGACCAAGGTGACCAGTGGGGAAAGAGCGTTCAGTCTCCGTGTCCTGTTTGTTTTTCATGGTGTCTGCCTGGATCTCAGCAGTGTCGTCTTCCAGCCCCATCACCTGGGACAGTAGAGCTAAGCCAACTCCCCACCCTCTTAACCCCAGATCTCCTTTTTTTTTTTTAATTTTACATTTTTTTTAATTGACTTAACATTGGTTTACAGTGTGATGCAGAGGTATAGGGCGACACCTCTTCAGATGTATGTTACCACACTGCCCCCCACCCCTTGGTGGGAAGAAGTGCACTGTTAGTGAGGAGGTTTAAAGGGTGCCTCTCCCATATAGCATCAATACAAGTGGCAGTGATGGCAGTGGCGGGTGGGGACAGTTTGATCAGCTAGCTGCAGAGTGTCCTTGCCTACCAAGTGGGGAAGTGTATGGTAATCTCTTCTTATCTCCTATTAATTCCAAAATTCACTAGATGCAGAATGCCACCCATTTCCCAGGGAAGGTCATCCTGTGCAGCGTGGAGAATCGGTGGCAGATGGTGAGCACAGAACTGGCCTCTATTGCACTGTCTCCTTCCACTTGGGCCCTCAGTCAAAGGACTGAATGTGCTCTGGGGTGACTGACAAACCAGCGGAGACCTTTTGAATGATTCAGTCTGACAGATTTAGAGAGGAGCGTAAAGTGATTTTGCTGAGCATTTCTGGCTCAGAGCTGCAGAGCTCCTGCAAATTACACATCTCCTTTAATGCAAAATTAGATTAGCACTGTAGCTCCCATGTAATGAGTCTGTAATGCCAGGAACCATGTTAATTAATAAGTTGTAAATGTTGACTTTTGATTCAGGGCTTCTTGGAGAGTGAATAATTAATTTTTAATAACTTTGGACGAGTCTTGATACTATGTGCCGTATCATGGAAGGTCAAAAATCATTGTGCCGTTAGCCTACGCAGGGGTGTGCTTGAGTTATCTCAGAGGCTAGGCATCTCCCAGACTGTGCCCATAAGGACATGCTCAGTCCTCGTGTCGAGAGATCAAGCACCAGCTTTTGACATTGCACCCTCTTGGAAAGAACTTCACTATTTTTAAGCTTAAACGGAGGCTCTTGAATGGTTTACGGTGCCAGCTCTGAGATGTGTCCTGGAGGTTGTGGGAGAAGTTCTGGAAGGAAACCATGACCAGAGCGGGCAGGCCTGAGGCTGGCAGGCAGGTGGCCTGTGCCCCTGTGCATGTTGAAGATGGGATTTGGGAGCCATGAAATCAGCTTCTCTTAGAAACAGGGTCTAGTGCGGGTTGCACATCTCCCACTGTTTCCGGGAGGCACTTGCTAACACAAGTGAGTGGGGTTTACTCTGCATTGACTTTACCGACTCAGCTTAGATACTTGGCAGAGAGAAAATCAAATTATAGAGCACATGAAAATTAGAGGGAAAAAAGTAAGAGCCCCAGTACAACCCAGTGCAGCCTGTGGGGTTCACCACATAGAACAGGCCTTTGCTTAGGCTCCTGAGTCCTCTGGAGGACCCTATGGTTTGATCGGTGGTGGTTTGGGTACAACCTTTCTAGAAGGCAGCACCACCATCCAGAAGGTGGACCAGAGCACAAGGCAGGGTGAAATTTCTCTAAGAATAGGGCCTGCCTTTGAGATTTTTTTTCTCTGTAACAGCTTTCCCTCCTCCTCCAGTGGAAACTCTGTTCCCATTTGAGAGTACAGCTTAATTTTATTTTGTGCCATGTTATTTGGGGATAGGAGGGATTATGTGGGAGATCATGTGTTGTCTCTTGTGCACCTCTCTGTGCATGTGATGATGGGTGGCATTACAAAGAACCAGGGCAGCGGGGGTGACAAGTCTCCATGTTACAAAATGACTGGACTGCAGAAGGAGGCCCCTGGCCATGTGCTTTGTTACAGTGGCCCATTGGGTGGGGTGGGGCCCTTGGCCTGTAGGCAGCGGTTGTCTGCAGGACACATGGGCTTATCCCTGTGTCCTCTCAAGTTCACAACCTGCATGCAGACATTTCCAGATTCAGTTAAGACTTAGGTTATGTAGCCCAACAAAAATGGGTGGCACTCCTGTTGGTCCCTTTTTTAAGGAGAGAGAGAAGAGATAAAACAAGTCAACACGTTGAAACTGTCCCCCATCTTGCAGTGGTTTTAGCTGCTTCTCCAGTTTCCACACACACATGATCCATAATGGCTTTGGAAGAAGGGGAAAAGGACATGGTCAGGTTGGTCTTGAGAATTAGGATCTCCAGGTGGGCGGGGAGGGGTTAGGGGAGAGAGAATGCTCCAAGCAGCTCCTGCCACTGCTATGTCACGTACTCTCATAACCTGTGTGCCCATAGCTTCAGGCAGTATTTCAGGAAAGTATAAACCGGAACTCCAAAGGAATGTAGCAACTTGCATTTTAAGAAAAAGTGAATGAGAGGGGATGGGATGGACTAGGGTGGGGGATTGTTGTCATTTGAGATGTAGCTTGCTGAGAATCTGCCGGCAAATGTGGTTAAGAGTCATTTCCAGACCGAAAAGCTTTTGCATCAATTGAAAAATCAGGTAAGGGATGTTTCTACTGTTATTGCTGTGCTTGCTTCGTTGTATCATGTGGCTACCCTGAAACCAAGAGGAATAGGCTCTGTTGAACTGGTTTTTAAATTCCATTGCGTGGAAGGACTTTGATGGTCAAAGTCATGACAATCTCTGTTTAAGCACCGCCCTTTTCCTGGTTGCAAGAGCTTGTATATATTGGGGGACTTTGGATGAGAGCAATTCTGTCTCTTTACCATGTCCATGCCACAGTCTTGTGAAATATGTTGTCAATCTTCATTCTACTTTTCGAAGAGGGAAGAACAACTTGTGGGATGACAGAGCCTCAGCTAGTGCAGAGGCTCAGGGCTGAGAGGTTCACAGCCATCTCCTGGGATAGGGCCCTGGCCAGTGGGGTTTCAGGAATCTTTGTAGTAAATGTTTTAAGAGCCCAGCTGGTCTTTCCTGTCTCCAGATTAATGGGTAGACAGCTTGAAATGACCAAAAATACAGCAGTTGAGTCAGAGGACTGATGGATAGCAAAAATTCATAAGCATTTATGAAAACACCAAAATAAAAACCTTAGGAACCACATGCAGGAGCTGCAAATCACTGTGGTTTACATGATAAGGAAATAGTTTTTGAATGCAAATACTTTTTTTTTAATCTGCCATCAGCAGTATTGTTTATGGAAGAAACTGAGGTTATAAACCTTCCTGCAAATGCTTCCTGCAAACACCTACTTATAGGCCCATGGGTAAAAAGTTTGCACTTACTTATTTTTTTAATGAATAGTCCCTTTAGGGTTTAATTAGTCTTTGTGTGTATGCATGAATCATTCATAATCTGGGTACACCAGTACCTGGCAGTTAAAGTTAGATGAATAGAAACAGTATTTTCAACCAAAAATGTAAAATACTCCTTGGCCAATTATCACAGGTTGGCAACATGTTTTATAGTGATAAAAGTTGATTGGCAGCTGTTTTAAGTTTTGGTTTGTCTTCTTGCCTGTTATGGAAAGGTAGGATGCCTGCGCATGGAGCCAGGTGGGTAGCAGTGTGGATGCTTGGAATGACTAAGTGATGTATGGTACTGGCAAGGAGTGCTCTGTGGGCTCAAGGAGGTGGAGACAGAGGTGGAGGCAGCAGGCAAAGTGAAGAGCTGTGTCCTGGATGGTAAGTTTCTGCTTCATATCCATCCCATATCACCTGCCCAACACTGGCCACTGTGGCATTTGGGAGCATTTCTGGATTAAGGATTCTGCAGATCCAGTGGATGGGCAGGAAATCGAACACCAGGTAGAGGGTAGTAGAGCAGAGGCTCAGAGTCCATTAGGGACAGTGAGGGTCATGGGGCAAATACTTGAGACATCATGACCAGAGGGTAGAGCTGTCTCTAGAGGGGCTGGGAGATGGAATGAGGGGTGGGAGATGCCTACCTGGGATGTCCCAGGCTTGGAAGTTGAACCTTACTTGATCAGTTGCTGGGTGGTAGCAACTTAGGTTCATAACAGGGACAATGACAGGCTCTACCAGGTATTTTAGGAGAGCTGTGGCCAGAGAGCAGGTTAACAGAATAGGAAGAGGCTGCCCTGGCTAACCAGGGAGAAAGGAAGAGAGCCTGGTCCAGTCCCCAGCAGGAAGGAAAGAATGGCTAAGGAAGTGCTTATGGAACTGGGCTAGCTGGTTGTGAGGAGGAGGAGGGGACAGGACAGACATGCTGGTGTTTTCAGGGCACAACAGGGAGCGAAATGCTGCTGGGATGGAGGACAGTGTGCATTTGGTTAGGATTTAACAGCACATTGATGGTAAAGGCCATGTCCAGGAAGCCTGGGGTGTGTTACTAGTTGTGAACAGCAGTGCAGTCATAGTCTGCCCACAGCAGGAGTGTGTCGTGAGAAGGTCAGAGTGAGGGCTCTGGGCCCTGGGGCAGCACTTCCTCCAAGACCTGGAAGAAGTGTCTTCTAACCTTTGTGAATGAGAATCAGTAGAATGTGTTTTAGTTTTCAGGTTTCTCCAGAACCTGGAAAATAACTGAATAATTGATCTGAAATTTTAGATATTGCTATATGGCTTGGATTGTTTCTGTTAGTTCCAAATCCTTTTAGGGTCTTCAGTATAAATGGGGATATACCATGTCAGTGGGTATGATGGGTGTGTGTGTGTGTGTGTGTGTACACTTCACTGGGTCCCTCACTGGTTTCCTGAAAGGTGAGAATGCAAGCAAACTGGTGATTGCTGAATATGACAATTAAAATAATTAAATTGAGCAATAGTTTGTCAAAATATTCTCAAGAAATTCCACTCCAAATGAGGGAATGCACAAAGAAAGACTTGAGAATCCCCTCATAAGTATCAGCATGTCTGCTTGGCAAAGACAGGGTGTTTGGAAAGAGGTTGGGCACCCTGCCCCCAACCTGATGCCTAGGACCTTTGCAGAAAGAAGCCCATGGTGCCTGGTGCTACTGGCTCCTGCTGACTTGCTTCTTCTCTTTGCATTTTGATGGCATACTACTTAAAAAAAAAAAAAAAACAGAACAAAACAAAAATACAAAAACTCTTGGAAATAATTTTCAAAGGAGAAAAAGAAAGGTAAGTCAAAAGATTGTGGAGGTAATGGTTTTGTTTTTTCTGAAGCAATCACGTGAATAGTGGCACTTCCTGATATGAAAACTGCAGGATCCCTTGCCCCACCCCCCTCCCCATGCCTGCCACACCTCCTGAACTGGAATGCTCACCCCTGTGCCTGCTGTGCCCTTCATGAGTGTTTCAGTTCTGCACTCTGTGTAGCAACCATCACCCGTGAATGTTTAAGCAGAACCCCCATGCCTGCCCGGATAGCACTTATTAACATTGACTGGAACTTATTCCAAAGTGTAAAAACAAAGATGTCTTTGGACTTGAATTAGTGAGGCAGAAAAATTTGTGGTTTTTAAAAGAAGAATTAGGCAATAGTTGCCCATATAGTCCAGTGTAGGAGGATTCCACTCCTACACTTCAGAAAGGCCTGGGGGAGGCCATGAAATGGGCAGGGATTGGGGTGATTGTCTAGTCTGTAGATTCCCTCTGCTGGACTAGACCTGGGCAGTTATCTCAGACTTGGAACCAGAGGGCGCCCCAATCACTCCCCAGTCCCAGAGGAGAAGGGGAGATTCTCAAAGGGCAGGGGTGAGAGTGGCTCAGGTCATGTGGCTGAGCTGTGGCAGAGGCAGTCAGAACCTGGGCCCCCAATCAGCCCCGGGCTTACCTGGGTGGGGGCAAAGAGCAGTGGGAGGGATTTGAACAGAAATGAAAAAACATGGCAGAAAGGCATTCTGCATGATGTCACCTGGCTCCAGTCTGTTGGTTGATTGATGTGCTGGCACCAAAGATGTGCAGGGAATTGGATTCCAGGTGGGAACGGACTCCACAGTCCTCTCTCCGCTACTTTCCTGAGACATGCTGGTCTCCAGCTGGTTAACTCTTTGCTGCCTCAGAGCTGTGACAGTGGAGGAATGAGCACTTGCGCCAAGGGCCCCTCCCTCTCCCGGCGCAGGTGAAGGGCCAACCCTCTTTGGCCTTGATTGGGCCCGCGATAGTGCCCTAAGTGGCGGCTCGGGTTGCGGGCCGTGCTCGTGCATTTTAAGAAGCTAAGCTGCGTCTTCCGACGTTCGCCAGGGTCCCGCCACGGAGAACTCGCCTTTGTGTAGCCGGCTGGGCGGGAGGAGAGCGCGGATCCCTGCTGGGGACCGGGCTGGAGGCGCGCGTCCGGGCCTCCGGGGACGGGCGGGTGGCCTCGCACGGCGCGCTGCGCTCTTGGAGAGGATCCTTGGGGGCGGAGGCAGCCTCGCGCGGGCAGGGTGGAGGCTGGAGGGATGGGGGCGCGGCGCCGCGCCCCGGCCGTGCTCTAGCGGACCCCCCCGCGGGCCGCGCGGGGCGCGAGCGCCCGGCCCGGGCTGGCCGCTGTCCGCGGTGCTGAAAGGGCGGCCGCGGCGGGGAGGCGGCCCCGGGGCCGCGGGGCTGCACACGCCCAATCCGGGGACCGCCCTCCGCCGCCCGGGCTCGGCGCGGCGGTGGCTGCCGGCACTGCACCCGGCGGGACCCGGAGCGCGGCGGCGGGAAGGCGGCGGCTGCAAGAGCGCCCACAGCCTCGGGACCAGCCCCGCGTCCACACCCCGGAGCCCCTCGCTGGTGTGAGTTGGAACAGGGGGAGCAGGGATGCGGCATGGGATCTTTTGGGCTTTGAATTTTTCCTCCTTTGTAAATTTCTTGAGCAGCTTAGATACTGAGCAGCCCGCAGGGCTCAGGGCTCAGGGCTCAGATCTCTGCCCCGGTGCTTCCTAGTCCTGGGATAGGGGCAGGCCCCTCTGCCCTCACGAGCCAGGGAACAAAGGCTTTCACCAGGAGTCCGAGAGCAGTCACGAGGCATGTTCTCCCCCCACCCTAGCTGCAGCCCATTGCATGGCACCGGGAAGGCTGTTGCCCGGGGTTGGTGTCTCGGGTGATCCCTTCCTTCTATGTAGGGAGATGGCCCTGGGCAGCCCAACTACTGGAATTCAGTCCAGACAGAAGCCAGCCATCTTTTAGCAGGTATGGTAAGTTTCAGCCTTCCCTGGGCTTGCAAGTGAAAGGTGAAGCCCTTTCCCTGCTTTCCTTAGTCTCCGTAGGCACCCGAGCTGCCATGACCAGGACTTCAGGGATGATGGTCACTTCAGTGCACCAGCTGTCATGAGTGAGCTGGACTCAGGCAGAAGAGCTCTGAACAGGCACTCCCTGCCTGTGTGTGTGTGTGTGTGTGTCCTGTGTGTGTGTGTGTGTGTGTGTGTTTTCCCAGCACGCAAAGGGGAGCTTAAACTCCGGTGGTGCTTGTCACAGGAAAAGCCTTTCTCCAGCTGGCCTGTACCTCTGAGTAAGCAGTTTGGGGTCACGCTGAGAAACAACCCAGCAAGAGGAGGCTTGGGCTTCCTTGGTCCCTAAAACTGTCCCCCTCCTGCCTTGAGCCATCTGCTGAATGGGGAGATGTGTTTAAACTTGATGGGTCACCTCTGCCTTCGAGCCTACCAGCATTCCGTTCCCATCTCCATCACCTGGCAAGGTCAGACAGAGAGACCTCTTGGCGCCTAAAACCTGAGGGGTGGGCTCTTGGGGGAGAGGGGCTTTACTACCTAGACTGTTGGTGTATTGGGGGAGGTGAGTGGGTAGTTGAGAAGTGGAGGTAAAGAGACCATCCTTTAGGTCCTTGTGCTAGATTGCAAGCCATGGGAGGCTCCTGTTCTAACTTGATAGATATAAATGAAGCTTTGAATCTTGACAGACTCATACTGGAGGGCTGGGATGTGTATTTTGTTCCATCTGTCTAGCCTAAGTTGTGTGCATCAGAAATGTCTCTGGTGGGCAGCTTCCTTGGTCACTGAGTGCCTGATGGTACCGATGAAATGAAAGAGAGGAGGAAAAGATATATGAGATGATGTGCTTGTTTTAGGGTCAGTGTGAGCTGCAATGGTGCTGCAGTGCTGATGGAAATGCATGCCAAGAATGTGCTAGCATTACTTGTATAAAGCAGACCGCTTGGAACCCAGGTGCCATTTGTCTGTCACCTAGTGTTCTATAGAGAGGAAAGGTCAAAAGGGGGAGAGTATAATAACTGCACGTCTGACACATACTTGATTTACGTTATTCTACCTAAAAGTATTTTTGTACTAGCTAGGTAAGCTTTTTCCTACCACATAAACACTTTGTGTTTTGGCCAGATGAATGAACCTCTTTAGAAAGTAACTATCTGGAAGGATGGTTGACTCTTAACTGTACTTTGACACCCTTGCTAGTTTGTTCCATTAAAATATGAAGTTCAGAAGGTGGAATGACAGCTAAGCTGGTCAGCTAAGCAGTGGGTACTTGCTTTTGTTTTGAGAAAACGTATATTTGAGCTTTGCCTGCTTGTTTGGAAAATATATTTGTAGCCCCAAAGTTTTCCGTAACTTGATCAAGTTGGGGTATATATGTGTGTGTGTGTGTATGTGTATGTGTATGTATATATACATATGTATATGTATTTAACATGTTCTAGACCTGTAATGCAATCAGGCTACCTATTTTTATTCATAGTCTGAGCAACTTAAAACCTACTCAATAATTAAGGTGGGCTCAAGTTCTCCTCTCTAACCAAGGAAGATCGCATTTGGGAGTTGACCTAGGTGATAACACAGTCCTAGATCTAGCTCATGGTCTCTATTCAGGAGTTCTGTACTGGTTGTATCACACACAAATTTGCATTTATGCATAATTATAAAATGTGTGTGAAAAATGTGAACAAAACCTTTCTGACTGGATTTCTCAAGGTCAAAGCAGAAAATAAAGATATTGTGATGAATATTTAACAATAGAACAGATTTCATTTTCACAGAAGCAATTGCTCTTGGGCTCCTGCTAGAACAGTGTTAAGGATGGCGGCAACAGCTGTGTTAGGTAAAGGAGTGAAAAGGGAGACCTGGGTTTGAATTCCCATGTTAGGCCTCATTTAGCCTCTCAGAGCCTCAGTTATATCATTAGTAAAGTGAAGAATGTAATACCTCTCCAGTATGTAAGCTCTTAGCCAGCACTGTAGGTGTGCAGTGCTCCTCTTAATGTCTCCACCACTGCCTACCTCCCCTGGCTATCGGAGGAATGTAATAAGCATGTTGAGACCAAATTCCCACACATTGGTGTTTATACTCATGAGGGTTGAAAAGGACTCAATAGTTTGCCTTAGGATAGCCTGGCTGTGCTAGATGTGGTGTTCCCAAGTTGGGGTCCCTGCCTGGCCAGTGGCATGGCTTGGGCACAAGGACAAGGGAACTGTTCCCTCCAGCAGGAATGAGGCCTAATTGTCAAAGGCCATGAGGGGTCTCTGGTCAGAGAAACCCCTCCCAGGGAAGGATTTGTGGCAGGGGAGGTTTTATTCAGGGGAGAGGCTGCTGCTGTCACTCCTGAGGTTTCTCCCTCTTATACGGTGTTTCCCTCCGATGATGTATGTCTTCTCCTCCTGCTTATGTCCCACATTCCCCATGGTGATAGCAGCTAGCATTGGGGGGTGGGGGTGGGGAGGAGGAGCTTACTTCAGGCCAGGCTTCCCGGTAGTAACTCAGTCATCACAAGCCTGTGATGACAACCATTACCATCCCCACTGCACAAATGAAACTGAGGCTCAGAGAGGTTAATCACAGGTGCCGAAGGTCTGACTGCAGCACCTAGTGCTCCAGCACAAGTATGAGCCTCACAGATGAGCTGATGGAACAGAAAGGGGGAGCAGCACACCCACAGTCACCCTGACTGCCAGGCTCACTGTCCAGTGTTCCTTCCTGAACTGAGATGACAGCACCCGTTGCTGAGTGGCAAGAGGAAGAAGCAGCAGCAGATGTTAGGTAGCAGGTAGATGGTGGCAAGAGACATTAGGGATGACATTGAACACCTGCAGTCTTGTGCTAAGAGTTTACATACCAGATGGGTGTTACACTCTCCTTTTCACAAAAGCTAAAACTGACGCTCAAAGAGGCTAAATGAGACTTAACGTGGGATCTCAAATCCAGGCAGGCAGAGACACATGGAGAGGAGTTAGTGTCCAGGGCTTGCTCTTCCTGGCCTGCCAGACCATGCCATCTTCACCCAGGTCTTGTGAGCCTGCCACAGGCACAGCAGCCACAGTGATAAGTGGAGCTGGAAGGCGGAAGGGCCTTGGAAATGAACAAGGACAAGGTCTCATTATATGAAGCGCCTGTGACTCAGAGAGGGGGAATGACTTGCCCATGAAGGGGAAGAAGGGTCTTTATTCCTTTCCTTTACTCCTCCCAGGGCAAGAACCCCCTGATGCACAGCACTAGCAGTGCCTCTCTGGGGGAGCATGGGGTGTCAGAAAGGGTTTCCTAAGTCCAGGGACTTGAGCGGATCTAGAGAGTCCCAAAGGTGGACAGCGCCCTCTGTCCCTGGCTCCCCTGCTGGGGATGCAGCTCCATCTGGCCTTTGCTGGCACAGGGTTGTCATTTACAGATTGCATTGATTTCCATTTTCCCGGGTGATGTAATTTAAAGGTTATGAGGTTGAGTTTCTTGTCCCTTGGCTTGAGACCTTTCCTCAAAAATGCCTGCTGATAGCAGTCTGGGTACGAGGCATTGATAGAAAAAGACATGCTTGTTGCCCATAAACTTGAATTATTTACGAAGCTTGTGGATCTCTTCTAGCTGCCCTGCACACACATCCCGCCTCCGTGGTGACTTAATGAGCGTACCCATGAGCTTGCTTTTTTAATTGAACGGCATTTCATGATGCTAAACCAGTCATTGCTCCTGTAGGCACGCTGCTCCCCCTGGGCTGCCATTTTCAGTTACTGGCCCCATCTTCTTCTGTCTCCCTCCCCGAACCCCAGCCCCTGCAAGTCTCAACTCCTTCCTCTCCTTGCCCCCTGAGGCCATGCCCTGTCCATTTTCATGCCACATTTTCTCTGGATCTTGTTCCTTCCCCCAGGCATGTTGCCACTGCCCTGATTCAGTTTCTCATTATTGACTTTTTGCAATATCCTTTGACCCAGCTGCCTCCCTGCCTTGAGCGAGCTATTTAGACTTGCCCCTGCTATATGCCTCAAGCAGATTCATCTCTCCGTGATGCTGGTTCTACTCTTGTCATTGCTGTCCTAATGAACCTTCGCGGGCTCCCTGCTGCCACCAGCATGAGGGCAGACGCCTCGGCCCAGCCCGGGAAGGCTTTGTAGGCTAACCCAGTTCTCTGCACTGCAAAACACAGAGCCGGAGCCTCTCACGGCCTGCACACCCTGCGCTCCCTTGAAGCGCTCTTCCGTGTCCATCTCTTCATGCCACTTCCCTTCTTCACCTCCTTCCAGGACCAGCTCCAGACCTGCCTCCTCCAAACTGCTTTCCTCCTCTGGCTTTTCCTTCCCCGCCTGGACCCCGGCACCCCAACTCAGTCATCCATTCACAGTGATCGGCTGATGCTCACTGCCCATCAGCTTCAGTGCTTGGCACCAGTAATGCCAAAGGGAGCATCTGGGTTATATTGTGTCCCCTCCCCTCCCCCCAAAAAAAGAGCTGTTGATGTCCTAACCTTCATTACCTGTGAATGTGACTTTATTTGGAAACAGGGTCTTTGTAGATGTTAGCAAATTAGGATGAGCTAGTGAGGGGGTCCTTCACCCACTATGACTTATACGATAGGGACACACAGAGGAGAAGGCCTTGTACAGGCCACAGGAGAGAGTTATGCTGCACGAGCTCAAATGCTCCTGGGCTGGAGGCTAGAAGAGGCAAGGAAAGATTCCTCCCCTGGCCTTCAGAGGGAGCATTGCCCTACTCACACCTTCACTGTGGACTTCCAGCACTCAGGACTGTGGGAATAGATTTCTGTTGTTTGAAGCAATTTGTGGCAGCCCTTCCCAGCCCTCAAGGTGCTGACGTTTTGCGGAGAGACAGAGAAGATCATGAGTCAGTGTGGTGAATGCAGAAGAGATGTGTGAGCATGTAGTGAGAACCCGGAGGAAGGGCCCTCTTCTGAGTAACCTTTCATTCCCTCCTTGGGGTGACACCTGTCAAATATGGTTCCTTTGGGGAGAGGATGCCCACTGCCAGGCCCAGAGGTGAGGAGGCAGCCATGGGAAAGAAAGGCAGGCATCTCAGGCCAGGTGAGCAAAGACATGGGAGGGAGGGAACAGTGGGGCGTGCTGAGGCCCACAAGGCATTGGTGGGCTGTAGTTTGCCAAGGAGTTTGACTTGAACTGGCTGCTGTAGATATCAGGGAACAATGCAGGAGAAGTGACAGGGAACAGATGGTATTTTTAGTAAGTTATCCCCATGGTGGCGTGAAGGATGGATTAGAACAGGTAAATGTGGAAGCTGAGAGCTTGGAAATGAGCTAGGGGGTTGGGGTGGGGGTGACTCACCCCCCATGTAGAGAAGAGAATATAGATTTGCAAACTGTTGTGAAGTTAACATCACCGGAACTTGGAAATTCAGGGTATGTAGGGGTTCAAGGAGAGGCAGATAGCACAGGGGCTGACCCTCAGGTTCCCAGGCTGGTGCCTGGGCACAGAAGAAAGTTTCTAGAGGGGAAGGTTGTTGTGAGGAAGCAGAGGAGAGAGGCTGGACTTGGTGGGAGACAGGAGGGTGGGGGCCATCCAGGAGCCAGCGGAGGCCTGGAGCTGGGAGAGGGCTGCCGGGGATGCTGACGGCGCAGGTGGGGACTGGGAACAGGGAGATAGGACAGGGAGCCATGGGCGTGGGGGACATTGCTTGGGATCCAACATGGGATGGAAAGAGTGGGGGTGACGCCTGGCTCCTGCCTGGGAACAAGGACAGAGGAAGTTAGAGGAAATTGGGGGTGTGGCAACAGGAACAGGAAGCAGGGGCTTTCAAAGAGGGACAGCTGGTGTGACTCAGGCCTCTTACAATAGTAAGAGGCATCAGGCAGGGCCTCTGCACTGGGACGACCCTTCTGAGCAGGAGTGTGCCCTGCGCTTCTTGTCTTGCCTGCATCTTCTGTCTGCGCTTGCCTGGGAAACCCTCTCTTCCCCTCTGGCTCCTCCTCTCATGCCTCCCTGGGCCATGCAGCTTGGAGCAGACCTGGGGAGGTGAGCACAGGTGAATGCCTGGGCACCCACGTAGGCGGCTTCTCCTGGGCCCACCCTGAGCCACAGCCGTTATTCTCCTGGTCGCTGGCGTGCGTGGCTGCGAGCCTCTGCCTGCAGCCCAGCGACCGAGGGTGGAGTGAGACCCGCAGCCTGCCAGGATGATAGGTGCTGCATCTCCTGCCCCCTACATCTGGTTGTCTCTGTGTCCACTCTTTGCAGGGCCCATCACCATGGGCGGCTCTGCTCCTCCGCCTCGTGGGGATTGTGCCACGGGTGCGCCAAATGATCCAGCCCCTGTCTGATTGCTGCCTGCCAGGTTGGTCTGTGTGCACTGATGTGGTGGCTTCTCTCATGTGACTCCTGGGCCCTCCTGGGCCCAAACTCACCCGTGATGCACCCCCCTTCTTACCTGACCTTTCTTTCACCAGTAGAGTCTTTTGCAGTGTCTCATAGGTTGCAGCACAAACAGGAGTTGATTCTGGTACATCCTTCCCAATTGCAATTCATTGTTTTATTTAGGAAATAGAAGGTTATAAAATGGTTAAGTGGCTCTAAAATATGTAACATAAAATTTGGTCACTTGTCATCATCTCCCTCTGGCTCATTACTTATCACCCAAGAGAGATACAAACTCATTTTATTGACAGTGCTTTTCCAGATCTTTTCACCTAGACTTACACACACCCGTGCACACATACTCTCATGTATATAAATGAGATCGTGTCATGCATATTGATAAGTAGCTTGCTTCTTCCTTTATCAATACATTTTGGAGATCTTTACATGTCGCTGTAGGAAGACCAATCTAATTTTTAAAGTAACCGCATGTAATTTCACGGTGTATCAAAATTTATTGAATCATTTCCCTCCTGATGGACAGTTGGTTCTTTACATTTTATTACTATTCCAAAGAGTGCGGTGGTGACCCTTCTTTTGTGTGTTTCTTTGTGCATGTGTGTAAGCTTTTCCTGGGAGTGGAATTGGTAGGTTATAAGAGCATGCACGTGATAAATATCAACAGTCACTATCAAATTGCCAGCCCCAAAGAATGCATAAATCTAGATTGCCAGCAGAAGCTACCCCATCATTTTTACTCTCTGTTACTCTGATGGGTAAATATCTCCTTGTTCTGTTTTGTATTTCTCTTATTACCCGTGAGACTGAGTGTCCTTATATCCGTTTACTGACCAATCACAGGCATTTTGTGACTTGTCTGTTCATATCCAGTGCCATTTTACTATTTAGAAATTTGTGGGGTTTTTTATGTTGATTTATAGAGCTCATTCTAAGTTATGGTTATTTCTCTGTTGCTCTAAGTATTTTGCAAGTATTCTCTTTGTTACTTATCTTTTATGGTGGCTGTGGTACTACGGTACTTCCAGACATTTATGTTGTGAAATCTATCAATCAGGGCTTATTTTTTTAGTAGTAAGAAAAAACTGGAGCTTGGAGTTTTAAAGTGTCACATTCTTTTTTTTTTTTTCTTCACTTTTGAAATCACCTTTATTTTGATTGCAACCACACAGTTTTCTTAGTTACTTAATATTTTATTTGTTCCCATTTGAAATTTCATAGTTTTCTGCATAGAACATTGCTGCCACTGTCACCCTGCTACATAAGAATATTATAAAATTCAAACTAGGCCTCTCTGATATCCTAAGCCCTAGAGCTATCACTGCCATGGCCTGAGTTCGATCCCAACTAGGGAACTGACCCACATGGCACAGCAGACCTCACCTGTCTTTTCTGCTGCTCCCCTTAGCAGTGTATTTCAGTAAATCTACCTATTCTGCTCCCATTCTGTCTATGATTAATCCTCTCACCCCCCACACCTCTGGCATACACCCCAGTTCTTCTATGCAAAAAAAAAAAATCAAACTATACACTAAGATAATCCCCTTTCTCATATTCAGTTTCGTGCATTAAAACAACATTGATTTAGAAAAGCAAGTGAGTCCGTTGGCAAATACCCAATTCCTTTTTCTAAGAAGGATGTTCCAAAACAGTATACAAACACTAAATTTTGTGTTAATGCTCAAAAACAGTCATGCAGGAAAGGTACTTCCCCAAAATAATTTTGACCAAAGGATGCATATGTAACCATCATTTTATTGGACATAAAGGAAGGTAATTAAATTTTCCATCCTAATGGCTATGCAAACACACGGCAGAATAACAAGTTGGAATCTTTAGAACTCTCACGCAACAGGTATTGGCCTGTCATACTCTTCTTCCAAATTACATTAAACATTAACAGCAGATATATTAACTTCCTTTAAGTTATTGAGAATATACCCTCTGCTGGCTCAAATCAAAATTAGAGATTTTTTTTAACTGAGGTAACACAAACCAGGGGGCATGTTAATGTTACACTGTGATAGAAAGACAGCTGCACACGCAACACAGATGCCTTTAATTGGCTAATTCCAAAACCAAAGTCAACAGGGTAAGCAAATTACAAATGAAAGGCATTCACAATGTGGGCAAAGTTATTAGGGCATAAAGCACGGAAGCTATGCCAACAGTGATCTTAAGGAAAATTTTCATGATTAGAAAATAGCAGATTTAATCCAAAGGAAACCCCCCAAAACAAAAATAACAAAGTATAGGAACCATCCTCTATGTAACAGCTTTAATAATTTTAAAGACTGATTCCAGGAATCTTCCTGCATAATTTAGTAGTGTATAAAAGACTCTGCTCCTTCATAATTTTAGCTGCTTTTCTAAAGTGTTGTCTACTTAACCCTTCTCCAGCCTGTGCTTGCTCTTTGACTTTGAACAAACCCATTAACTTCACTGAACTTCAGTTTTGCCAGCTGGGTAACAGCAGACCCTCCTGCCCAACCTCACCCCTGCTGCTCTGTGGTCCACGAGAGAAGCTGCCATTGGCAGGGCCTCACAGCTGTTCTGAACTTCACCGTTCAACTCATTCTCCCATGGACATTGAGACCCCTCTCCAACACAGGCCTGGGCCAGGTCCTTAGATGTCGCCCCCGATGTAGTCCACCTGTCATGTTTTGTTTTGTTTTGTTTTGTTTGTTTGTTTCCACCTGTCATGTTAAACCTGGCGTTTCATGCTCTACCTTTCTACCCCACATTATAACTAAGTTTTCCTATCCTTCAGTGATGCTTTCAATGGCTGCATAATATTCCAGCATTGATGTAATCTAATGTCTTGAATCACCAGCCAACTATTGAGCATTTGGGTTTCCCATTTGTGCTATGATAATGATGCAATGACTGTCTTTGTACTAAAAAGCTTTTGATTCTCTTGAATTACTTCCTGAGGAAACAGTCCTAGGAGTTGAATAGTGAATTAGGGCAGCAGAGGCATTACGATGCCTTGACAAGCTGTAATATCGCTTTATAGAATGAGTGTGTAGCTGTTCCATGCCACCAACAATAAATGAGTGGGCATGGCAGCTTCACGGGAATTGACTGGCATTAGGTATTAATAATTAAATACATTTTGAGCATTTTGATATCCTTGAGAGAGTACCCACCTTAAGGCTGCTTTCATTTGTACTTCTTGAATAACCTACAAAGTCTGCAATAGATTTGTATTTTTGATTCCTTTTGTTGTCACTTTTTTTTTTTTAAAGGGAACAACTGAAGACTAAACAAATGAATAGTAATTCCTTGGGAATGAAACCCAGCTCTTTGTCTCTGTGGATTTGTTAGTGAAAGTGATATTTAGACTTCAACAAGTGAAAGGCCTTGACCAATAACTGACATTATGGGACCATTTGGGCCAACCAGCTCTTGGAGCTGAGGGACGGAGAAGAGGCCAGTATCCTCAGAGCTGCCTACTTGGTAGGATCTGACCCTGTTCTCTACAGGGTCCTCCAAGTAACCTGATTCTCGGGCAAGCCGTCACTTCCAAATGCATGCATAAGGGTGCCATGCAGACTCTGGCTCACTGTGGGGTGAAGTCTGCCAGGCTCAGTTCTCAGAGAAGTGATCTTTACCTCTTCTGAACAGGGCACATGTAGGCAGAGTCAGGCCTAGGCATCATCCCTACAAAAATCTGTCTCACTCTTGCCTTTTAAAACTGATTCAAATGATGTGCTCTCCCCCATTCCATTTTTCTGATCTAAAATAATGACAAGTTGAAAATTTTTTCCCTCGGAAGTTTATTTTAATTGCCTAGCAACACATTATCATAAATTGCACTCAAATTAATTCTTTGGCTTCAGTGCAGAATCATTTATTAATGATGACGGCAGTCAGCATCTATGCAGAGCTATTTTTAGAACACTGCTGTTTAAAAGGGCTTCATTCTTAAGATATCCCCATAAGGGACTTGTGTGCAACAGACCCTTGGAGAACTTATTCTCCAGAGAACACAGAAAAGGTCAGTGCCTCTTCTCCGTGGCCCTAGCCCCTCATTACTGATGAGCCTGAGCCTAGTCCCTAAGTGCCCTAACCCCCTAAGTCCCACAGTGGTTGAAGGTTATGACCAACCCAGGCCAGGAAGCCCCCATCTGATCATGCTCCTGTGGTGCTCCCAACCCTGTGCTCACCTCCTTGAGATTCCATCAAGTTCCGGTCAAGGGCAGACGTACAGAGTGGAAGGGGCTGTCTAGTGGTTGGGACTATGGGGAGGGAGCAGTGGAAGGCTCGGGAAGGTAAGAAGGTGTGAGTGTGTAGGCTGGACCAAGTAGGGCTCCTAATGAATGATAAAGTTGTTTTCACCAGGCAGCTCATTGGTTGATTAATTGATCTGTTTATTCCCATCCTCATTCATTTAGCACACACCTGCCATGTGCTGGGTGAGGCTGCAGACTGAGAATAATGAGAAAAGGCACAATCTCTGCCCTCAAGGACTTCACAGTCTGGTGTGGAAGATAGCCAAGTTAGTAGGGACCCACAGCAGGCCCCCCTAGATCTTGGGCTGAAAAGAAGTCCAGGGCATCCCAAGAGCAACTCGAGGAGATTCACCTGTGGTCCTGTCATCGCCCTCTCTGCGTGTGCAGAGTTTTCATACAGTTACAAATATGTTGCGTGATTTGCCTTTTTCCCCTTGGCCTTCCTTTTTTAAGCAGTTTCTTATTTCTACAGTCCACACGTCTGTAAGCGGCAGGTAGTTTGAGCGGCTCCCGGCTACTCCATCAGCTGGTGAAATAAACATTCGTCTGCTCTTAGACTCTAGGCTGTGTCCAGGTGTAATACATGGCATTGCATGCAGGGCTTGTGCTCCTTTGCCATTGTTCACTTGTGGTAAGTCCCAGAGGATTCTTCATACACCCCGTGGGCTGCAGGGTATGGGTGCCCTGGAGGATGGGTATGGAGATGCTGCCCTGTGTCTCCCCCGCCCCCAGGCTTCTCTAGTTTCCAGGGACTTGCTTCTCTATCGCCTCCTGTACTGGGATGCTCAGCAGATCCACCCACCCCACCATTCTCTCTCTCTCTCTCTCTCTCACACACACACACACACACACACACACACACACACACGAATTTGAGTTGAGTGTATGTATGTCATATTAGGGAGCAAAAGAGGGAACATATCGGAAACCCAGTCCGATTAACAGTGTTCTAGAAGCCAGTGGAAGTGGGGAGGCCGGCCTGTAGGAGGCTATTGTAGCATCAGCAGCCCCGGTGGGACGTGACTAGGGAAGTGGTGCCAAGGACTCTGAGGTGACCACACTAGTCCTGATGTGGGGTCAGATAGGAGTTGAGAAGGCAGACTGCAGCGGCCTCCAGGGGGCCCATGCGGGGTGTCTGGGGTGATGGGTCTCAGAAAGGCGCAGAATTAGTGCCCTCGGTTTTAGGAGGTCACGTTTAGGACATTGGGGCCTGTCCAGCTGGGGCTGTTTGGCAGACAGTGTCAGACAGGAGTGCCTATGGGGGACAGGAGCAGGGTGGGGGTTCAGTTTCCCATCAGTGGATGGGAGGGAAACTTGTGACGACGCCCAGGACAGCCGGCAGAACCGCTGGAATTACCCACCTGTCAGGCCTCTTGGCTGTCTCACTGTTGGGTCTACTAAGACTTCTCTCTGGTGTATCATCACCTTTAAGGACAAATTGGCACCTTGGGTTCAGGTTAAGCTTTGGGCTCCTGGGTTATAGATTTTACGTATGAGCAGAATCTGGTCATTGTTTCTCATGACTTACAGTGTAAAATTATTATGTGGAGAGGAGAAATAATGCGTGGTCTTAGCAGGACTGCATGATTTTTTATTTTTATTTTTGTATGTGTCTCTACTGTTTTAGTTTCCTCCCTGAATGTGTCTTGTTCTCTGTCACTCTGGGGATCAATGTTGTGCTTAAGGGACCCCACAGTGCATGGTTCAGAGCGTGGCCTCCCAGGTCAGCCAGAACAGGCTAGTTATAAGCCCGGTGACTCTTGGCAGGTCACTTTACTTCAGTGAAGTGCTCATTAGTGAGAGAGGATGCTGGTGGAGCGACCAAAGAAGGCTCCTCTCTGGGGGCCAAATGAGGAAATGCAGGAGCCGCTCAACCCAGGGGTTGGCACTTGTCAGCCTTTCGTCACTGGTAGCATTTGCATCATTATTATGCTCTTCCTGTTGTAGCCAAAACACCAAGGCCCGGGATAGTTAAATGCTTTCTAGCTCCTGGGCCAGTGAATCTGACATAATTGCTAACACGTTTGCTAAGGAAGGATTAATTCTCTAAGTGAAAGAAGTATTCAGTTGTTTCAAGGGCCCAAAAGGGAATTATTGACCCAGGACCACCCTCCCGGCGCCTATTTCATGTTACAACAGGAGCTTTGTTATATATTTGAAAACCTTTAAATTGGGGGCAATTTATTCGGTCTCAATAAATTACATTTGATAAATTCTGTTGGCTGAGCCCACGCGAGGACGGTGCTGGGGAGTGTTTTGTCTGAGATGGGGCAATGTTGAAAGCCCAGCCCCAGGGCTGTGATTCTGTAGCCAAGTGGGAAAGACAAGTCAGATAAGAGAGTGAGGTGGGCTGGGGCCAGTGAGTGGGGTCCCTGCAGGCGTGGACTGCCCTGCAGAGACTCTGTGTTCAAGCCAAGGCGGCAGTGTGGCCAGAGCAGCGGGAGGGGAAGGGCGTGGGGCTGACTGGGGAGTCTCAGAGGACAAGAGGGCAGAGTGTGACGTAACTGTAACTGGAGCAGGGTCACTTGGGCTATTATAATGAGGGTAGGTCATGAGGGGGCTCAGGGGGGTGGTGAGGTGGGGATTGAATTCCGAAGAACTGCTGGGAGGTTCTGCAAGAGACCCCTGACAAGGTGAAGGTGTGTCAGGCCCAGGGGCCGCAGTGGGCGTGGAGGCAAGGGCTGGAGGTCCTGGCAGAGCTGTCAGGCGTGCTGATGAGCTGGGGGTGACTCTCAGGGTCCAAGGAGGCAAGGATCACAGCAGGGTTTCTGTCCAGAGCCAAGGGGAGGATGTCAGGGCAACCGCAGAGCTCGGGAGGGCTAAAGGAAGGTGGAGCACAGGGCGGTGGCAGGGGCGTCAGGAGCTGGGGTAGGGGCAGCTGGGTGTTGCATGCCCGCCGGGCATCCGTGGAGAAGTCCTGCAGGCCGCTGGGCAGGCACGTGGCGCTCACAGGGGGATCATCGGACACAGTTGTCCCCACGTACCCCCGCCCTGTGGTGGCAGCGCCAAGGGCGCCAGGCGCCCCAGGCCCCGCCTGTTGCCTTCCCGAGGAGCAGTGTCCAGGCGGCCGCAGGTGGCCAGACACAGGTGCCGCAGCTGCGTCAGCAGAGCCTGCGAGAGCCGGTCCCAGAGGTGACCCTGGTTTCCCGGAATCACGGCGGGCTCGGGGCCACCCCCTCCCACGTGCTGCGGCTCTCAAGGGCACCCTCCCTGGGCAGCGAGGCGGCGCCGGGCCCGCTGCTGCAGGGGGCGGCCCCTTGGCTCGGAGTTTCGCGGGAGAACGTGACGTTGCAACGGGGAGCCCGGCCGGCGCGCGCGGCCCAGCGCCCGGGGGTGCGCTCCGGAGCGCGGGCGACGCGCAGGCCGAGGCCGCGCGCCCGGGGGATGCGCGGGGGGGGGGGGGCGGCGGCTCGCGCGGCTCGGCCCCCGCGGCGGCCACGGGGTTAACGGGCTCGCGCGCCGGGCGGCGGGCGGGCGCAGAGGCGCATTGTGGACCCGCGCGCCGGGCCCCGCGAGCGCCCGGCGCCTCCGCCGGGAGGCCCGCCGAGCTGCTGCGCGCGCGCGAGCCCCGGGGCCCGGCGCCATGTAGCGCCCCGCGGCCCGGAGGCCGCCCCGCCGCGGGGATGAAGGGACGCGGCTGCTGGGAGACGGCCTCCGTGCGCGCCTTCTGCAGCTCCGGCTGCCTGAATAAATTTAAGAAGGGTTAGTGCTGCCCGGCTTCCACCCGGGGCCCGACCCCCGGGCGCGCCGCCGGGCTGGCCGCATGAGCAGCCCACGCGCGCCTCCGGGTCACGCCTCGCGCCGTGGGGGGCGCGGGAGCCGCGGGGACCCCCTGGCCAGGGCCCGCCGGCGGGCGCTCGGGAGGCGCTTTGCGGGCGGGGCGCGCGGGCGAGTGGGCTGCGTCTTGCCGAATAATCTCTGCAGAAATGAATGGAAATAGAATCCAGAGTTTTCTGGAGAGAAGGGGGGACTGGAGAGCGGCGGTACGTGCGCAATCCACCCACCTGCCCCTCCTCCCCCGGTGTCTGCTCGGGCGCCGGCCCCCTGGAGCTGGGGCAGAATTGTCTGGCCCACCTTTCTGGGGCCACCCCTGGAGGGGCTGTGTTCCAGGCATGGCCCAGGCCTCTGTCTGCGGCGGAGCACGAGTCCGTGTAAGCGACCGCCTGGGTTTGTGCAAGGGCCAAGGGCCGAGCAGCCCTGTGGATGCTGCCCAGGGTGGGGGGCCTGAGTGACACCTTGGGGTTTGCAGGCATTTCCCAAGAACCCTTTGTCAGCCCTGGGAGGTAAGGGGGGAACTTTGGCTGTTTTAGGGTTGCCTGCCCCCTAAGCTCTTGCCTTGGTGCTTGAAACCCTGATCAATGAAGATTTTGCATGAGTGAAACTGTGTTTACCTTAATGAGTGTTTCTAATTTGAAACCAGGTGGGGTGGGGTGGGGGATGTGTAATAGGATTCTTTGGCCCTGTAGACCTAAGGGACACAGAGGCAGTTAATTGCACTGAAGAGCAATTTACTAGAAGCAACTCCTTTTACAAATGAAAGCCCGCTGACCAGTGTTACGCCTTGTCATTAACTTTGCCTGCTGACTGGCCACGCTAATGGCTCTGTAGACCCCGGCCCAGGGCAGACAGACATCCTTGAAGCTGCAGATTCCAAGCCCAAGCCCCAGCCCCAGCCACACTGAACCTAGACACCATCCAGGGTCCTAGGGCATTTGTGATGTCAACATATAAGGTTTATTTCATGAGGAACTGACACTACAGTTGTCTTAACCATCTTTTAAAGAAACTTGCGAGTGAATTTTGTTCAAAGTAAGTCATCTGGTTTTAAAAGATTGGTCTTCATTTCCAGATTTTATTTTGGATACGGTGTCGTTTCTAATGACGTTTTCTTCTTTATGCAGAAGCTTAAATGATGTTCCCATTGTTGATTTGGATGGATGTTGGAGTTGGTTTTTAAAAAAAGTGAAGAAAGTTTATGCATCAGATGTAAAATTATTTTTCTTCTACTGGTCTTCCTGAGGATTTTCTTGGTTGCTGTGCTCTCAATTTGCTTCTCACAGGGAACACCAGGCCTAGTATTCCCTTGTTTTTTTCTTGGTTATTGGCAGGAGGGAAGCTTTGCCTGGAAGTGAGTGTGGCCAGAGAAACTGACCTCAGGAGGGGTGACTGGCTTGCCAGGCCCCTCCCCCCAGGCCTTGCTTCTTACTGCCCCTGTCACTGCCCCACACTGCTCAGTGGAGTGAGGATGAGGAGCTCAGGAGCTGGTGTTGGGCTCAGGGTCTGGAGCAGGGCTGACAGTGCTGGCAGGGGGAGGCCCAGCAGCCGGCACTGGGCCTCAGGGTAGGAGAACTCATGGACAAACTGCGGAATGTGTCCTTCACGTGCCCTGTGTGAACCAAGCCAGAGGGAGTTTTTAGGAGAAACTGGGATCTCCCAGTTTTTAAATGTTGGCCAAAAGACGTTTTAAACATCCTGCAAGACCAAACAGACGCATCTGCTGGCAGATCATGTCTCTGAACTTGGCCAGTTGGAGAGAGAGGTGCCAGAGTGGCTGAGGTGGGGCCTTCAGAGGCCTGCTTAGCAATCAGTTTTGGAAGGTGGCTGCCTCCCAGACCTTCACACTGTGGACATGGCAGATGCTGACCTGCGCCCTTGTCCCCAGCATGCAAGCAGGGGGAAACTGGCCTCCTCTTCAGACACAATGAAGGGTGTTGGAAGAAGGCCACCCCATGCAAACTTCCCCTTAGAAAAGGATGCCAGTGAAATTAGGCCCACAACCCTGGACCTAACTTTGTGCAAGTCGAAGGGGGAGCTGGGTTGTAGCCTGCCCAGGGTGGGGGAGGGATGTGTGACTAGGGCCAGGGTCCAGGCAGTATCATTTCCATGGCCAGATAGCATTGAGCTTACGAGCTGTTGCTCTGGGGGGGGTCCCACAGAATAGCCAGGGTATCAGGGGAGTTGAGTTCTTGTCATGGCACTGCTGCCGGGCTCATTACCATGGTCAAGTTCCTATTCCTCTGTGGCCTCAGGTACTAGCCCCCTCCCCACCCGTCCACCCTTCCCACTTCCATTCCCCCTTAAATGAGGGGAGGAGGGGGCCATACAGGGTGGACATCCAGGGTTAGGCAGATAGAGCATCTTTGCACCGGCTTCCAGCAACTCAGTGGTAAGCATGCACTGGCCGCTGGCCAGGTACTTGAACGTTCTGAGGGCCTGTTGTTTTTTGATGAGGGAGTGCTTGGCTGGTTTGGCATCTTTGAGACCTATGACAGATACCATTCTCTGAGAAGGAGCCTCGCAGAACATCCACTGAGAATTGCAAAAGGTTGTAGAGCCCTTCAAACTCACAGGTGGGGTTCTTCGGGGGGTGGCTGGTCAAGGTGTCTGACCTCGTGTCCCTGCTTTTGGCCTCTGCTGGAGTCCTTGGGAAGAAGGACCTCGGTCTGAAGGAAGGGACTGGCTCTCTGCGCTGGTCACTCTGTGTGAGGCGTGGCCTCCTAGTGCCCAGGGCTTAGCATCTGCCACCTCGCCGGCCCTGGCATCGCACATGCCTGGTCTAGCCTCATTCTTCCTGCTTAGTTAAAAGTCCCTGCTCATCCTTCACATTTTAATCAAAGTCATCGTTGCGCTCCCTGTACCCATTCCAGTTCATTCTGAAGTTCTTCCAACAAAGGATTCTGGGTTTCACCTGCATCTGTGATGTGGTCCCCACCCCAGCACTCATGCGCTGTGCATAACTGACATTCCATAAGCAGCCCCCTGGCATAGACGTGACAGGAGGGAAGCACCATCTGAGGCTAAAGTGCCATCTGAGGCTGGTGTTTTCTCAGGCGGGGGTCCTCAGTCGCCCATTTTTCCCCTGGGGAGCTCTCCTGGTTCACCTGGAAGTCTCCTGACTCAGGATTGAAGCAACCTGTGAGTCTGGCCTGCCTCCTGCCTTCTCTCTGCTGGTCTTGCTATAGCAAGTGGTTCTTCTGGAATACTGGGGAGCTCAGGTGTATGTGTGGGGGAGCCTCCTTGGTGAAGCTGGAAGGTCAGGAAGAGCTTCCTAGAGGGGGTGAGCCCAGCTGGGCATTGAAGGGTGAGGGGCAGCAGGTGCTCTTAGGTTTGAGCGAGGCATCAGGACTTCATGACAAGGGCAAGAGTTGGGAGTGGCCCCTTGAGTGGGCTGGATCAGAAAGACAGGTGGGCAGGAAGGGGAGTGAACCCTCCTGGCTCTGGAGTGTGGCCTGTGGGAAAGAAGGCTTCAGGGAGGCACTGACCTTACTTATGGCCCAGGGAAGGGAAGGACATTTTGCCTCATGAGTGGTCACAGTTACTTGGTTTGGCGCATGTTTGATGGCGGCAGGTGAGACGACTATCATCTGTATCATTGTACAGATGGGGAAACTGAGGCTAAAGGAGGAAAGGTGGTTTCCCAGGATCATTCTGGCAGGAATGGGAGCAGAGCCTGTACCCTCTGCCAGCAGTCACCACGTGTGAGTGGGTGGAGGGTCAAGGGGCAGAGGAAGGCGGCAGGGAAGGCAGTGACTGAGGATCTGCTGGACTCTCGAGGCGCTGGCCTGCGTCAAGGCCACAGTGGGTGGGACCAGGCTCAATTTATGGGAAAGAACCTGGTCTGGTAATATGGGGCATTCCTTATTGAAAGAGACAGGAAGTTTCATTTATTTTCATGCTTTTGAGTCAGGGTAAGAGCCATAAATGGTTAAGAGAATTTATCTTTTCCCTTTAGTAGAAAATCGGAACAGTATTCTCTCTGCTGAGAACTGTCCCAGCCACTGTGTGGAGCCCATCATGTCCACAACCAGTCCAGAGGGGCTGAGGGCGCTACAGTCTGGCTCACTTCATTCTCAGCACAGCATCCTTCTGACCCCCCCCCCCCCCACCAGGAAGAGCCCGTGGACTGTGGCGCTGGAGGCCTGACTCAGAGCCCAGGTGGTGCAGACATGCCCTGTAGAGAACATTTGAGAATATTCACAAAGCTTGAGGCACACGGGAGCCTCTGAGGTTTGAAGAAAGGTGCTGCCCAGGGGCAGAGATGAGGGGTGGCTTGGGTGGACAAGGGTGTCCCAGATTAAGGGAGCAGAATATTAGGGTATGGAGGAGGAATTCCCACATGCCTCCAGGCGGATATCACTGTGTGGGGCACAGGCGGACAGGTGAGGAGAATGGAAAGCTAGAGGCTGGAGGCAGGGATGCGGAAGGTGGGCGGAGCAGGCTTCCCCTGCACCGGGACTGGCTGCAGAAACCAGCTGTGGCCCGCAGGTTTCATGCAGGCCAAGGCTGAGCCTTCAGTCACCACTGAGGGGACCTCTGTGCTAGATTGGGAGAACTGGGAGAGAAGAGAGGGTCATGCTCGGAGTGATATCTGCCTCGGGACAGCAGAGAACAGGAGGCAGGCCATACTTGGCCATTCCCCCAAGCAGAGTGACAGCAAGAAGGGGAGGCGCAGCACAGGGGTAATGAGGCTGTGACGGGCGCTGGGCTGCCCTAGAGAGGGTTCTGTTGTCATGGGTGACCCCAAGGAGCCTGGAAACTGTAGTGCACTCTCCAGAGAGCTGGTTCCCTTGCCATTCACAGGTTGGTGTACAGGGTTGCGATGGTGCCCATCTTTGGAAAGTGCACCCCTTCCTTAAGACTCTTACACTTATCCTGAAGCTGTTGTAATAGGCTGATTTTGTCAGAGTGATATACTCTTTGTTCCCACTTGCTGGATGTGTGTTACAATAAAAATAAATCTCCAGTGTCTGCTGTAAAAGGGGTGGGTGCCACTCAGGTTGTACAGTGCACAACCTGCTCAACCGAACACAGCAGCCCTGTTAACATGAACGTTTATCATGCTCCACATTTGGCTGGCCCTGAGGATAGCATAATAACCTCTTCTTCACCCAGGTGCTAAGCCAAGGTGGGTTAAGCTGCATGGGGCGTGACACAGACCAGAGTGGGGGCAGGACTCACAGTAGCCCTGGACAGCTGGGTGGAGAGACCTCAGAGTGGCCAGTAAAATGGGGAGAAAGGGCAACCTGAGTCTGGCTGTATAAGAGCCCAGAAGCACCACCCCCTGCCCTGGACTGAGAGGTTTGCTCCAGTACATCTTCCTCTGACCTCATCAGGGAGCTGTCTGCGCACAGCCCCACCCCTGCGGACGACAGTCCCTCCCCTGGCTCCTGGCTTCCCGTGAAGCCGTCAGCTCAGACCTGCCGCAGCATCTGACCAACTAGATGAACAGTACGAATAAAGATGAAGTGATGGGCTTCAGGCTGCCAAAGAGAGATTTCCTCTTTCCTGTTTCCCTCTGACGGCGTGCTGACTGATGGCACCTGATGCATGCCTTCAGAAACAGTGCCCGCGCAGACTCGGAAGGAGGCCAGGGCCTCAGGAAGCCAAACCCCTCCCGGGCAGCTCACCAGCTGCATGCCTGTGGCCCGGTAGGAGGAAACTGGCCAGAGTGTTTCTCCTTAGAGGCTGGAGCCCACGGCTGGCCGAGCCCCACCCCGCCCCATATCCCTGCCCCCGGGATATTTTTATATCCAAAGCTGTGCAGTTACGTGGGGTGCGGCCCCTGGAGAATGACTCTCAGCCCCTTAACCGTTGGGCAGCTGCTCTCTCTGCCTGATGAAATCCCACCTCCAAACCCACTCCTCTCTCCTCCCTGGCCCCCGGGGTCAGTTCTGGGCCAAACTCTAGGCCCATCTGGGCCAATTCTCTGTGCCCTGTGCCTTCATTATTTCAAAGGTTACTTGGTGTTATGACAACAAATCCAGATGTTCCAAATCATGATGTTTCCGTGACTGCACTGCCCCTCATGTTGCTGTTTTTAGGTCTCTATTTTGGGGGTCAGTATTTTTCCTTACATGAACATCCTTTTTTACATCATTGAGATACAAAAAAAAAAAAAAAAACAACCATTTTGACTGGTCAGACATCATGAGCACATCCCCACAGCTTACCCTGAGCCCGCTGGATGGCTGTGGGACGCGTTAGGCGTCCAGTTTCTTCCCAGATTGTCACCAGAGCCAAACTGCAGCCAGAGTGTCTTTGCCACATGACATTTTTCCTTGATGTTTCTTGCTGAGAGAAATTCCCCAGAGTGTGATTGCTGGTCCAAAGGGGGGACGGCCTCCCTCTCGCACCCCCGTCACCCTACGCAAAAGTGGCCTGGTCCACGGTGCTCTCGCCGCTTTGGACATCTACTCCCCCCTCCCCACATGAGGCTCACAGCATTCCGCGTGGTTTTTTTTAACCCGGCATGAAATTGTGCCTTGTTAGCCTTTTAATTGGCAGTTGACTCACCAAAAAGGAATCATTTCCTTGGCAAGTTTGGTTATGATTTGCAGCTACCCTTGTGTGAGTCATCAGCTGCATCTCCTGCTCTTGTGCGGACACCCAAAGGGAAGCATTACACATGGCGCCTGCTTATGCCAGAAGTGGCTGGACCCCAGCTGGGCAGGACTTGTTGGGACCAGTACTACTCTGCTTTTCCTTGGTAGGTGGGGTTTGTGGAAATCGTCCCTGGAACTGTTAATCCCTGCATCACTCTTGGGGCCCCTTATTAAAAAATTATTTAGCATTTCAGGACGGAGACAGCTGAGCATTAAACCAAGCTGGGAACCCTCTGGCTTGGGCCCTGCGTGACTGCACAGCTCCAGAGCCGTGATGGCCGCCCTCTCCTCGTGGCCTGGAGTCATCTATTTACAAGCCGGCAGTGTTGGGAAGTGGCTTGCTCACTGTGCTGAATCCACCCTTTTGCCTCCCCCAGGGCCACTCCAAATGTAGAGTCAGGTCCAGGGGTGGGTGGCTTCTGTAGCTGGTGACCAGCTGCCCGGGGCCCTGCTTCTGCTCTTGCCTGACGTTGGCGATGCGCTTCTCCTCCTCAGCCCCGGAGTTAGTTGTCCTTTCTCCATGGCCGTTTCTGTGGCCCCTTGTACCTCGCTCATCCCCTAGACACGCTAGCGGGCGGAGAGCTGGCACTTTGGCTGATCTTTGCCTGCTTTGTCCAAGCAGAACAGGAAGCCTCTCATCACCCTGCTGATTTTCAGTGTGAGCTTCCATCTTCACCCACATCTCTCTCACCTTCCCTCTGCCCGCCCCTCCTCCCTGGCCGCCTGTTGCTTGTATTGTGAGAAGTTGGCAAACCAAGTGGCAAATAACTGTCATGGCTCTCGGGGTTAACTGGACACCTCAGGCCTGTCTTCCTGGTCTCGGTGCCGATGCCTCCTCTCAGACTGCAGAGGCATCTGGGGGGTGGGGGTGTTAACTTCACAGGGGGCTCTGAAACATGGTAGTTTTCTGAAAGGACCTCGTGGCTTTGCTTAGGAGGCAAGGTGACCCCCAGCGCCAGTTCCGGCCTGTGGCATTCTCTAGGGCACCCGGCTGACTGGCCAGCCACCTGCAGTAGCAGAAACTGCATTCCAGGAGTTTCTCTCCAATAATTGCAGAGTTTGGAAATTTCTTAAATGGTCCTTGGCTTGATTCAGTTTTACTCTCCTGGGAAATGAGATCTTACACTCGTGGTTTTCCTCACATTTTTCAAAGCTTGTATCAGGAAGGTGTCGATGTGTGAGTTCTCACATTGAACTGAAAAGGGTTTCTTTACCCACAGAAAGCAAAAGCACATGGTCATAGAATCCTTGACTGTCACAGTTGGATGGGATCGGTACCGACTCCTCTGGTACAGACAGGCAGCCCGCAGCCTGGGAACACACAGTGCACGGTCAGGAAGCCACGGAATCGGCCGTCCACTGCCAGAGATGGAGATGACAGTTCACAGTCCCACAGTGCCATGTAGCTGTTAAAATGATCTTTGACTTTTTTTTTCCTTTTCTTTCGTACGTCAGCTGTTTTCCTGGTGCTGGTACCATGCTGCCTTCAGTCCTTACTAATACATGTTGGTATCTGTAGGTCAAGTCCCCCAGCTTATCAGGGTGTTATTATATTTATTTCCATTTTACATATGAAAACACTGAGACAAAGGAAGTTCCACGGCACAGCATACTGCTCGTGACCCCCAGGTCTGGGGCTGTTTGAACGTGGGCAGTTAGAATGATAGCTCAGTCTCAGCCTCTGACTCTGCATCCTGGACCAGCGGTGGCATCCAAGGTTCTTCTCTGTTGACTCACATTTGCTCCACCAGCTGGTAGTTTTAAAATTTTACCCCATTCTCTTTCTTTGCCTGGCAAACAAAAGGCAAATACATTTTAAGTGTAACCTCCAAACAAGGTTGGCTCATTTAAGATTTTATCCTCTCTTGCCAAACTTGAAATATTTCAAGGAGAGTTTCCAGTGGATAGTTACCACCAGCTTGATGTCTTTGGGCAACCCATTCAGGTAGAGATGCAGAGGTGGTCAGGGGACCAGCTGCCTGGGAACAGGTGGGACACGGCAGGGCAGGTAGCCAGGGCCAGCAGCCAGAGCAGACAGGACAGGACAGCCCAGAAGCCCCACGAAGTGGTGATGATGGGAGTTCCCGGTTGATGTTGGCCAGAGGATGAGAGTTGAGGACTTAGTGACCCCGAGGACCTGCTGTGTCCCCAGGGCTTGATATCATAACTGGCACACGGTGGGTTCACTTGTTGAGTGCCTGTGACTAAGGAAACAGCAGATCAAAAATGCTAAATTGAGCTGTTGTGAAGTCAGACTGTCATCAGTATTTTGAGCAATGCTGTATGGAGGGTCAGGGACAAAGTCCCACTGTGTATGTTTGAGACCTGGTCTGTTCCATCTTGGAGTGTGGTTATTTGTGCCCAGGCCGTGATGCAGAAGTGTGGAAATCACTGAAACCAGAATTGCTGCTCTTGCAAACAGTGCTGAAATGTATATTACCACACATCAGTCTTTAGTGGTCACATCTGCACATGTGCATCTGCTTGAATATAGAATAAATGACTAAAAACTGGATCAGTCGGTAAATATCCTTTTTTTCTTTTAAAATCAACTTACTGATATATTATTTAAATACTATAAAATGAGCTCATAAATGAATAAAATGTGCACTCCTGGGTAGTCACCACTCCAAACAAGATTTAGAAGCACACATCTGCATCAGGTAGAGCCAGTCTGCCAACTTTGTTCTTCTTTTTGATTACTGTTGTGGCCATTCGTAGTCCTTCTCTATATAAATTTTAGATTTGGCTTGTTTATACAAAAAAAAAATCTGCTGGGATATTAATTGGGATTGCATTGAATCTATAGATGGTTTGTGGAGAATTTATATTTAATAGTATTGAAATTCCCAGTACATGACTAAATTTATTTAGGTTTCCTATAATTTCTCCTAGCTATGTGTTTTTCTGCATATACGTTGTTAAATTTTTAAGTCGTTTCTGGTTTTGATGCTTTTATAAATGGTATTAGCTTTTACTTTTCTAGTTGCTCATTGCTCGGATAGAAAAAGACTTAACTGTTGTATAGTGACCTCTCCTACTACCTTGCTAAATTCACATGTTCTAGTGATTTTATTTTAGATTTTTTTTTTTTTAGACAACATGTGATCATGTTGTCTTCTTTTTAACTTAGATGCTTTGGGCTTCTTTTTCTTGTCTGATGGCACTGACTGGCACCTCCGGGCAAAAGCTGAATGGAAATGGTGTACCTGATTTTCTTTTTTTATTGTGTCATTTTGGTAATTTATTCTTCAAGGAATTCCCCATTTCCTCAAAAGGGTCAAACTTATTGGCATGTTTTATATAATATTCTTTTAAAGTCAGTTAACACCTGTAGTGATGATCATTCTTTTATATTTGTATTTTATGTAATATAACTTTTTCCTTTTTTTTTTTGTTTTCTATTTCATTGATTTCTGCTTTTTGCCATTTTATTCCTTCTACACACTTTGAATATAATTTGCTCATTTTCTAGCTTAAGAATGATGCTTAGATCATTAATTTAAAACCTTTATATTTTCAGGGGGTCTCCCTGGTGGCGCAAGGGGTTAAGCACCGCACTATGAAGCCATCCGCAGCCTCTGTAACACGAGTTCGATCCCTGGCCAGCCAGGGAGACACCCACATGGCACAGCAGACCTCTCTTGGCTCTCCCGCTGCTCCCTCAGCAGTGTATTTTGGTCCATCTGCCTGTTCTGTTCCCCGCTCTGTCTCTGGTGCATCTCTGGCCTATACCCCCACTCTTGTATGCATAAATAAATAAATCTTAAAAAAAAACCTTTATGTTTTCTAAAATAGACATTTAAAGCTATGCATTTTCCTCCAAGCACAGCTTTAACTGCATTCCACATATTTTTTGATAAGTCATGTTTTCTTTATCATATATTTCTAAATATTTTCTTTCATTGTAATTTATTACTTGACCCATTAGTTACTTGCAAGTATGTAGTTTAATTTCCATATGTTTGGATATTTTCCTGATACCTTTTTGTTATTACTTTCTTTTTTTTTTTTTTTAAGATTTATTTACTTATGCATACAAGAGCTGGGGTACAGGCCAGAGATGCAGGGGGTGAGAGGATTCACCAGAGACAGAGTGGGGAGCAGAACAGGCAGACTGACTGAAATACACTGCTGAGGGGAGCAGCGGGCAAGACAGGAGAGGTCTGCTGTGCCTTGTGGGCCACCTCCCTGGCTGGGGATTGAATTCATGCTGCAGTGGCTGCCGATAGCTTCATAGTGCTGAGACTTGCCCCTCTAATTAGAGGCCCCTCTAATCTTTTACTTTTAACCCACCGTTATCTTTACACTTAAAGTGTGTTTCTTGCAGACAGTATATGGTTGGTGGTTTTATCTTTTTTTTTTAATTATTTAAGGGAGTTTTATTATACACAGCATAAAATGAGTCTTGCTTTTTTATATGACCTGATAAATTCGCGGGCTTGAAATAGTTTTGGGGGAGGTATCATGTTCCCCACCCTCATGGCAGTGATTACTGAAATGGTTTGGCTTAAATCTGCCATTTTGCTGTTTGTCTCATTTAGATTTTTATTATGTTTCCCCTTCCTGCCATCTAAGGTAGTATTTTTAGCATTCATCTTCTTTCCTTTATTAGCTCTCTTTTCTTCGTGCTTATCTGATGTTTTATATTATCCATCTTTAACTCGTTGTGGTTTCATTTAAATAATATACGGCTCCAGCTGCCACCTAAGAGCCTTCCGATAAGGTGCTTCACTGCCCACACCCATCCTTTCGGCTGCGTCCTTTTTGCTTTTGATTCTGAATTAAACCCTGCCGTTCACTTTTACCTTGCTCTACAGTTATTCTTAAGTGACATGTGAAAGTGAGAAAAGCAGCATTCTTTGTATTTTCTCACATATTTACCTTTCCTAGCACTCTTCACTCCCTTGTCTGGATCTGAGTATCCATTTCGTACCATTTTCTTTCAGCCTGAAGAACTCTGGACCTCTCTTGTCGTCACAGGTCCGCTAGCCACAAATTCTCTCAGGTTTTATTTGTCTGAAAGTATTTTTATTTCACCTTTCATTTTTGAAGGACATTTTTGTGGGCTGAATACCTTTGGGTTCTTTTCTTTCTCTACAGAAAAGGTGCTGCCCTTCGTCTGTTGGCTTGCGTGCCCGCCTCCTGGCACATCCCTTCTCAGGGCCTCGGGAGCCAAATCCCAGAATCAAAGCTGCCTACCAGAGGACCATGGGTGGGGACCCTGTCTCCCAGGGACTTCAGCACCCTGACAGTTAAGGGGTCCAAAATTGAGTCCCCAGCATGGGAGTGCAGTGCCACCAAGGGACCTGCCCGGCAGAGTCCTTAGTGGACGGTCACATGGCCTCGTGTTGTTAGAGGGCAGCGGCTGCTGCTGCTACTGCTGGGGCCTCTGCCGGAAGCCCACCTGGCTGAGAAAGGGGCCCTTTGACAAAACAGGCCATTCCAAGACCCTGCAACTGTCTGGTCCTAAATGACCTGGGATGTTCCTCAGCACAGTTCCCCAAAGGCCTCATGGCGCCCTATTGGGCCCCCCCCTTTCGGGTGGTGGGCCTGAGCAGGAGCCCAACAAGGTCTCAGGCACAGGGTGGCTGGTCTGTTTAAGGGGTGCCCCAGCAGACTACCATGGAGCTCATTCAAAATGAGTCTTGGGTGGAAACTTGGCCCAAAGTTGTTGGATCTCTGCAGACTGCCTATAACTCAAGCCCGCCTCTCCGTGGGGTTTCGCATTTACCAGATTGTGTTCTGGCGCCCTCACAGACTGCGGGGGAGCCTAAGGCGGGAGAGAGGCCCTGCTCTCAAGCCTTGCTCTGAGACAATGTTTTTTCCTCATTCTTACCTTCCCGCCACTTCCTCCTTCCATCTCTGCTGGCTTTTCCCTCCCCTGACCTCCTCGAGCCTCTCCCTTCTACCGCTGCCTCCTCCTCCTGCTCCACCCCAAGGTCCCCTGGGCACTATTTCCTGCCAGGCTACAGCTCCTGCTCACCAGGAGTTGGCAATTAGAAACCCCCCTTTCAGTTTTTAGGAACAGTTTGTCACCTTCATTTTCTTGATAAATACCATCATGGGTTAGAATTTCTAATTTCTGTTTCTTTTAGAAAAACTATTTTTTTACTAATTTAGTGATTGTTGCTTCTTCGTGCTTTCCTGTTCCCTACAGAGCTTTAAAAAATATCTTTTACCTTAAATATGGATCATTTTTATAGCTAGGTAACAGAGGCCAATGTGTGTGGCCTGACTGTGTGCCAAGTACTTGTTGAGAACTTTCCAGGCATTAAACCCATTTTACAGATGAAGAATTGAAGATTAAGATGTCAGTAACTGCAGGTATTGGGGTAACAGAGGGTCTTCCGGTCTGCCCAACTCATAAAAAGGGAGAGGTTGTCTTTCTGGGGCAGTGAAAAGGGGGCTGCTATATCCCCTCATTTAAGACATGACTGCCTGTCAGCCTTACCAGGGAGAGTATGAGATCCCGACTTAGCAGGGACTGTGGGTGTCTTCCGTGCCCTTCCCATAGAACTCAGCTGCCCCTCCCGTCGCCCCCCCCTCTCCCCTCAGTCACTCCACTGAAGCCAGAAGAGGTGGGAAAGAGGATCTTTGTAGGCACTGCAGCCAAGGCTTGACCCAGGAGGGCAGGCCCAGGGGCATCATGATGTGAGTCATTTCACACTGGATTCCTGATTAGCCCAAGAGGCAAGGACACACAAAGGAACAGCCTGGAACCAGACTCTTCTAACCCCAAAGCACCCCTCCCTCCTCCCTGCTCTTGTCTGTACCATCCCCCACCACCTCTGTGTCGTCCATCCAGCAGGTTCCATTAAGCTCCATCTGCACGCAGGGCTCTGAGGTGTGGTCATCAGGGCCCATCAGGGCCCCAGGGCTCCCAGGTGGTGGGGCCTCCCTCCCCTGCTGCCTAAAGGCAGCAGTCCCCAGGTTAGAAGCGCTTTTGTGTGCTCACATGGGCTTCGGATGAGTTCCAGAGATAAGCAGCTGTCTTCAGGCCAGGAAAATGTGAACTGATAGTTTCCAGCGGCCCCACCTACCAGTGCTGGTGCCAGCTGAGAGGGAGCAGCGGGTTCTCATGCGTGGATTGCCAGGCCTGCTTTCGAACTTAGTCCCACTTGCCTTGGCCTTGAGACAGACGCTGGCGGTGAGTGAAATGAACCAGTCACACCGGCCAGACCCCTTGTTTGTAAAGGGTCCCTCTCAAAGGTCAGAAATCATCAGCCGCAGAGCTGTTAGCTGAGTGCCCCCGGCAGCGGTCCCCACCTGTTAGCTGAGTGCCCCGGCAGCGGTCCCCACCCTCCAGCGAGCGCAGAAGCTCCTCCCGCAGTGTTGCTGCCTGGCCTCACAGCCATTGCTGCTGACATCACAGCCTTTAACTCCACAGGATACGGGACAGCTGCCCACAGGTAACAAGCCCTCGAGCCTGGAAAAGGCTTGTAGGTTGAAGGCAAGACAAGAATGTGTGTTATGGGGACAAAGGCCAGACTTCAACATGGAACTCAGGAAATTAATTTCTGAAATGTTAGGATGACTAGCACATTTTCCCCTTTTTCTGGCTACCAGAAGGCAGTGTGGACTTTGGAGAGGGGACCCCTGGATCCAGATGCCAAGGCACCATGCCCTCCTCCCTGACTCACACTCCTTGGCCTTGGTTCCCTCATCTGAAGAACTGGGGGTTCAGGGGGAGCAGGAGACAAATATGGATACTGGGGCAATGGCTGTGGCTGGAGCCTGGCATTCTGGGATGTTAAAGCTGGGGGAGGGTGGAAGGGATCTAACTCAGCAGCTCTTGCCTTGGCTGCAGAATGAAGTCTCCTGGAGAGGTTTTTTTTTTGTTTTGTTTTTAAATATTGAGGTCCCCTTCCCACTAGGCGGTTCCATCCCCAGGCCTGTGGGGACTTTCTGATTGAACCAGAAGCAGGCAGACTGATGGGTTGGGGTGTAGAACCTGCAGTGGAACCTGCAGAAGTGAGGTTGCCAGGTGGCCTCAGGACACTACTCACTTTTGTGGAGGGGGATGGACTTGGAGACACCGTCAGCTTAGAGAGCTGGTGTTGCGGGAGGTGCCTCCCAGGCTGAGAAGCAGGCAGAGTCTGGGTCTCCACAGCAAAGGGCAGAGTCAGTACTTCAGCTCCAGGGCCCGCCCCTGCGCCACCCAGGGTCGTGGGCAGCAGCATCATGGCCAACCTGAGTCCAGTAGGCACGAGGTCTGGCCTCCTGCACCTGCCTTGCCCTGGGCTGGGAGCAGCCCGCCTCTGACCTTTGGGTGAGGCTCATGCCTGGACAGGCAGGGCCAGGTGAGCAACTGCAGAAGCCCTGGGGAGGGTGCGCTCCTGTGGGGCTGGATCCAGGACACCCCCCAACCTCCTATCTCTGGTTTATGTTTATTCTCCTGGAGGTCAGCCCTTCCCCCAGAGTTGTCCACATCTTGAGGACCTTGTGGCTCCTGGTCACAACCTTCTGCTGAGGAGGGGCACCTGTGGGCATCCCAATGTCCTCACCTTCACTCACGCACACTTATTTTCACCCCTCTTCTTGGCTTTGACCTGTGCCCAGCACCTCCAGGGAGAGGAAGCAGGTGTGTTTCTTGCCTGCCAAGATTTTTGCCTTCCACTGCTTGCTGGCCTCTCCAGCTGACGAGGGGTTCTGGGGAAGAACAGAGATTCAGCCACCACAGACCCTGGTCTACAGATTCCTGCTCATGGGACGGGGCCTCTGCCCCTGCGGCTCATTAGGAAAGAAGCAAGCCCGGCTTTTCTGTCAGGCCAGGCACCCATCCCCGGGGCACCACCTTGGCCTTATTGATAGCTGCCCTGCTGAGGGTGCCATCCCTGTCCTGGGGGAGTGGCGGGGCAGCCCAGATGTGGTCCCACAGGGGCTGCCGCTGTCTTTGACACATCTGTGCTGATCGCCAGTGAGACAGGGAGGGACCACGGGCGTCAAGAGGATGCTGGCGCTCTGGCTTGTTTTTCCCATCTGCCTGCCAGGGCATCACAGTTTATTATTTATTATCTGATTTTCCAACAGATTAGATGCTTCCAGCATTGAGGCCTTCCAGCATCCTCAGGGCTGAACTCTTTAGAGCCTTCAGTCACCTGCCTCCTCGGGGGAGGGGCCTCATTCTTCATCTTTTCTAAAGTTTGTTTATAGCTGATTCCTTTCTCCGGCAACCCCTTGCAGGACTAGTATCCCCCAGACCTACTTTCCTCGTGGGTTCCCCAATCAGGAAGGACTGGCAGTGCCTTGAGGGGACTCCTGTCTGAGCCCCTTCTCTCTCAGGGGTCTCGGGCTCCCTATTCTCTCAGAAGCTCCCAAAAGACCTCTCAGCCTCCCCTCCCCTTTGTCTGAGTGAGATGGAGGTCGGCAGGCCCTCCTGTGAGGCAGGGAACCAGGGAACCCTTCGCCCCCAGGCATGGCTCACCTCCTGGCCTACCCTCTCCAGGGCAGCGGGAGGCCACCAGGTCCTCTCAGGGCCGAGTAAGGGGCTGCACTTTGTCCCACCCCCGGCTTCTGCTTCCAGCATCCAGGCCCACAGGGGCGGCCAGGGCCCCAGGCTTCTGTAAAGATACCACCAGCAACCCCAGCTCTGCCAGTGAGGAGCCTGGCTCCCCTGGGCGTGATCCTTGATCTCCGCGCCCTTCCTCTTCGGCTGTGATTCTTGCAGCACACCGTGTCATATGTGGGAGGGACAACATGTGGCAGGGACACCGAGTCACCTGCTGTCCGTCCTCAGGCCCGCCAAAGCCCCTTGACATCCCCGTGGACCTGCCTTGAGGCCTGTTTCTCTCTTCTCAGCAGCCAGCTGATTGAATTCTGTGATCAAGCTTCGGCAGCTTAACCAGTCTCCCGAAATCTAAGTAAAAATCACCCCATCTGCTGTAATTGCACCTTTGAGGTGTTTACATTGCGCCTGGGAATGGCTGGTTCTGCCTCGGGTGCTGCGCCCCTCAGTGCTCACTTGAAACCAATTCCCGCCTGTTGGCAGCTCCTCAGAGGCCCTGGGTGAGGTGTCTCTTTCCCAGCCTGACCGGGAAAAGAAAAAATAGGATGTACTCCCTGCTCAGAGTCCGTGGTGCTCACGTGGGGCGAATGCCCCCCAGAGCGGTCTGGGGGCCCCAGTGAGGTGTGGCCACCCAGGGATCAAGAGCAAAGACCGGAAAGCCCCCAGGGCCCAGGGATTAGGCCTGTCCCCTTCCTGTCCCATTTACTCAGACTCAGCAGAGGGAACGGACAGCAGTGGCCGGTGCCCAGGGGGGCACCCTGGGTCATGCATGATCCGGCTGGTGACACAGGTTCTCATCAGCCATTGATAGACATTCGGGTCTCAGTCCTGGTGCAGTGGAGTCCATGGCATTTGGCAGATGTGCAGACACCCCTTAGGGGTGGGGAGGGGGGCAGCCTTCACCACCCTCCCTGGGCCCTGAGGAGCAGCAGGAGAGCTGGGATGGGGGAAGAATGCACAGGCACGCAGACCTGGTGGTGTGGCCCATCCCGAGGGTAGGGACCCGCCTGTGGCTACCTCCTCCCCCAATTCCCAGAGATCGGCCCAGGCTCTGCTTGTCTCCCCTGCACCCACTTGCCTGGCCTGTGGCCTAGTGCCAGGCTTCTACAGGGCATGCAGAGATGAGCAAGCGATGCGCCTGTCCTCCAAGAAGCCACCATGCTCCTTGTCCATGTTTGGATATTACCCAGCTGGCTGGAAGCTGGCTGGGGGGCCCAGGGCTAGGGGGCCCATGGGAGGGACTTGAGGGCCCAGAGCAAAGCTCAGTCAAAGTGACCCTAGTACTGGGTGCAGGTGCAGAGGAAGGGGTGACCCTGTCCTGAGGTCCCTCCTCAGCCAGAGCTGCTCTCATTCATCTCCAGCCAGTGTGAAGGGGAGGGGCCCCACGTAATCCCATGTCTTGACTCCTGAGAAACAATCCAGAGAGTACAAAATGGGGTGACTACCAGGCCTCTGGCCCTAGGTTGCTTCCCACCCCCTCCCCACCCCTCATTCAAAACCAATCTGGAGAGTCTTTTGGTTTCTTAGTTTCAAAAAGCTGCTCCCTGCCGGGGCTTCCCCACCCAGAAACTTGATTCATTTCTCCAAAAGATGGAAAAAAAACCTCCACTTCTAAAAATAGCTCACCTGGTTCCACTGCACTGGCTGTTTCCACAGCAACAGCTGTTTCCACTCCTTCCCGGGAGCCTCCCGATAGGAGAGGGTGAAGCGGGCCCTGGCTATTGGGGGTGCCCGGCCCGCATCATGCTGGATTCTCACGAGTCATGGGCACCGAGACCCAGCTGGAGCTTCCCGTGCCCAGCCTGCCGACATCGCATCAGCGCTCACTTTGCTCATGACCCCGTGGGCTTCCTCTGCCTCTAGGCTCTGTGACTTGAAGGAAGCTCAGGATTGGTCATGTGCAGAGGTGAGTGGTGCCAGTGGAGGGTGATGGGGGGGCTGGTGGGATGGAGACCAGGAAGTTCCAGTTTAGTCTCAGTCCCAGGCAGGAGTCTCAGCGCTTAGAGAGGCTCCCGGGACCACTGCCCAGCACAGTGAGGCAAGCATGCTTGACGCCTTGTGAGAACACAGCTGGCGTTTCGCTCAGCCACAGCTACTCAGTGTAAGTGAATAATGATCAAAGGCATCCTAGTTCCCAGAAGCTGTGACTACATTGCTTTTATGTTTTAAAAAGATTTATTTATTTATGCATACAAGAGCTGGGGTACAGGCCAGAGGTGCAGGGGGTGAGAGGATTCATCGGAGAGAGAGAGCCGGGAACAGAACAGGCAGACTGACTGAAACACACTGCTGAGGGGAGCAGCAGGCGAGACAGGAGACGTCTGCTGTGCCATGTGAGTTAGCTCCCTGTCTGGCCGGGGATCGAACTTGTGCTGTGCTGTAGTGCCTATGGATAGCTTCATAGTGCTGTGACTTAACCCCTTGTACCACCAGGGAAGCCCCCAGAAACATTGCTTTATATGGCAAAGGGACTTGGCAGCTGCAAATAAGGAAAGGATCTTGAGCTGGAGAGAGGATTCTGGATTAGCCAGGTGCACCCAAAATAATCACAAGGGTCCTTACAGGAAGCAGGCAGGAGGGTCAGAGTAGTTGCAAGATGCTGCGAAATGCTTTTCTGCTGGCTTTGAGGGTGGGTGGGCGGGCCAGCCTGCTGGCCACAAGCCAAGGAATGTTGACAGAAGGCAAACACCTTCTCTCCTAGAACCTCGAGAAGGAACAGCCCTGCCAACACCTTGACTTTAGGATCTGTGACCTGTCGCAGCTGGGAGGTAACAGTTTTATGTGTTGTGTTACGCTACACGGTAACTTCCTAGGGCTGCCATAACAAATTACCACAAAACAGTGACTTAAAGCCACAGAAGTTTATCCTTGCACACTTCAGGAAGCCAGAAGTTTTGAAGTCAGGCCTCGGCAGGGCTGTGATCTCTGTCAGCCTAGGGGAGAATTTTTTTGATGCTTTTTTTTTAGCTTCTGGTGTTACCAGTGATCCCCCCGGCATTGCAGAGTCTGCTCACCTGTGTCTCTGCATTTTTTCTCATCTAATAATTATATTGGATGAAGGACCCGTCCTGGATATTCAGTATGACTCTATCTTAACTAATTCCGCCTGCATTAACTCTTCCAAGTTAGATCACATTCTGAAGTTCCGGGAAGGGAATGGATTTGAAGGGGGAGGGGTGCTAGCCAACCCAGTCAGCCACCCAGTCAGCTTTTTATTCTAATCAAAAAAGCAATTCATTCTTCGGTGTAGCTGGTGAGAATTGACGGGTGTCTTCTAGAAACGGTGGTACTGAGGCTAGGGTGGAGTGCTGAGCCCACGGTAACTTGTTCCTCGTGATCCTGCCATCTCAAGAACTGCTTGCACCAGCCCTCTGAGCTCCACCTGGTTAGGGGTCCGGATCAATTCTTCTTCTATGCTCCACCGGCTGGGGCTGCTGTTGGCTTTTGTCACATTAGCCAGGAAAGCCCAAGGGTGCCACTGGCTGCAGAATGCCAGGCCTGAATTCCTCAGCCACTACCCAGAAGTCATTTTCATTAGAAACTGAGGGCCCTCTTTGGCCCCCAGGTGTCTGGGGAAGGTGAAGAACAGAAGCAGCTTCTCCATCATCAGGCCCCGTGCCCTTGTTTCAGAAACTGCAGGCTTTGAAGACAGCAGAGCCACATGCTGGGCTCCTGCTTAGTAGCTTTTCTGTGAAGGTTTGATGTGAACCTTTGGAGCACACCAGAATCGGCATGCAGACAGCAGGGCAAGTCGCTGGGCGTTGGGAAAGGCAGCCCTGGCTGCCCTGCTGGGAGGCACAGCTTGGAGTAACTGGTCTTTGCAAAGCGGGCGGGAGGTGGGGGGCAGAGGAAGATGGGAAGGCAGCAGCCCTCCTGTTCCCGGCCCTCCATCTCCCGCTCCAGTTTCTCTCCCATTTGGTTCCCTGGCGCCACTGCCCTCTGAGAGGGCTCTAGACCCAGACGCCTCCTGCCCTGTGGGCACCAGGTGGTGGGGTCTGCAGCTCCCTCCCCCCTGAAAACATTCAGGCTCTCCCCTCTTCCTGGGAAAGCTAACAGACTGGGAAGGGGGAGCAGGATGGGGTAAAGCAGTGGGACGAGAGGGCCAGTAGACGAGTCTCCTCTCAGTTCCATGAAAGAGAAACCACTGTGGAGTGAGGATCGGGGCTCACTGGGAGTCGTGCACGGGCTCGTGACAACCAGGGTGTGCCCCTTCCAGGATCAGGCTTGTTCTCCGCGCCAGATGCAGTGTGGCCTGTCCTGAGAGACAGGAAGTGACCAGCATGACTGGGGGGACGACCCCAGCCCCACTAGAGCTGTTAGGGCCCATCCTGCCCAGAGCTTTGGTTTCCTCACCTGTGAAATGAGGCTGCCAAGTGTGCAAGGGTTAAATGAGCTATTTGTCCTGTTGCAAATTTTCCATAAGATGTTAGGGATGTTGGGACTGGACAGGGTGTGTGTGTGTGTGTGTGTGTGTGTGTGTGTGTCCCGCGCTGTGGATTGTTACTTAGTTCCTCTGGGGTTCTCCTTGTCTCTGGGTGTTATTCCCAGAGGGAGTAACAGAGGCAGGTGGGGACAGTACGGACATGTCCTTCCTCTGGGCTAAATGCCCTGCCCGCAGCCCAGTGCCCCATCTGCGAGAAGCGGGGCTGGAAGCCGAGGTGTCATTTTCAAGGATCTTGATGGTCAGTTTCCTCTTCAGAAAGCAGAAGCCAATTTAATGCCATTCGTCCTTTCTTCCAATTTGAGGAGTGTCACATCATCTCTTCATTTGCATCTCTAGTAGTTGAGTTTCGTCTGCCTTTCCAATGTGAGTTCACCCCTCGCCAGCCCAGCCCGCGACCCCGAGCTGAGACGTGGGGACTCAGCAAGGCCAGATTCGCCACTCTGGAGACAGGTTCTCGCTCACTGTCCAGCTCTGCTTCCCCCCAGACCCGAAGGGGTTGCCCCCACTGTGTCCCAGACCGAAGAGCCCTAGACACCGTGGGGCACGGGAGGCCGGGCTGCACGTCCGCTGAGTGACCCCTGTGCCTTCTTTGAGGACTTGTGCAGCTGTGGGGGCTGCATGGGAGCCTCTTCTCTCCTGGTTGTGCATGGCCTTGGGGCTGGCTGGGTGCGGCCATCAGCCCACCCAGGCTGGGTCCGGGGACCTCTCCAGCCCCTGACCTCCTGTGACTACCCTGGTCCTACCTGGCCTCTGGCTTCTCTGTCCACCCTGCTCAGTCACCCCACTTGCCACCTGTCCCGTCTTTCCCATGAACCTCTGTTCAAATATCCATGTATGTATTTGCCGAGGGATGGAGGCCTAGGCTCCTTGACTGTGCCAGAGGCCGTCGCCGTCTCCCCTCTCCACTAGCTCTGTCTCCCACTATTGCTCACCTCTTCTCCAGGCTCGGCCCTCCTGTGTGGGACCCGCCACCTTTGTGTGTGCCACAGGCGGTGTTGCACACAAGAGGCTTTTCATGAATGAGAATGGCCTTTTCCACAAGGGGGCTGGGTGGAGGGCTGCAGGAGGATGGCGCTGGGCAGAGGGAGATGCATGGTGTGACTTGGGCCTGGGGCTCTCCCGGCAGGTTTTGAAGATGAGGTGGCATAGGGATAGGAAGGGGCAAGACCGCTGGTGGGTGATGTGAGGAAGTTCAGGCAGTGGGGCACAGTGGGAAAATTCCCAAATGATAACGCACCCAAGTGTTCGTGAAAACAGGGCCGTTTGGCATGCCTGAGGGGTGGGCATGGGGCAGAGAACAAAGTACGCCTGGTCAGGAAGGTGGACAGCGGGGAGATTGGGCTGGGTCTGTGATGCAGGGGAAGGAGCTGGCTTCATCCACGTCTCTGTGGTCTGGCACTGCTACCCACACACAGCAGTCTCCACCCCTCCACCAAGCCCTGCCACCCCTGCCTGCATGCGGTGCTTAGGGGGCCTGGCGCCACACACCCAGGTAGGTACCTGCCAAGCCCCCTCCACAGCATAGCCCAGGCCCTGTCTTTCAAGCTGGTCGCTCCAGCTGCCATGCCGGCCCACTGTCTCGGGAGAGCTTGCTGTGCCCACCCTGGGGAGACTAGCAGGCCCCCTCACCCTGGCCAGGAGCAGAAACTGGCACCCTCTCAGACACTTTATTTTTCAGGGGTGCGGCCTCCTCCTGGGCCCTTGTGCGTGTTTTCACCACGTCAGCTCTGCTTCCCTCCACAGATGACTCTGGGGACGACGAGGAGACCGCCTCCCCCACTGACAAGAGCGAGCTGTACCACACCATCAAGAACCTCTCCCTGAAGCTAGACGACCTCAGCACGTGCAATGACCTCATCGCCAAGCACGGCGCGGCGCTCCAGCGCTCCCTGACCGAGCTGGACGGCCTCAAGATCCCAGCCGAGAGCAGCGAGAAGCTCAAGGTCGTGAACGAGCGGGCCACCCTCTTTCGGATCACGTCGAATGCTATGATCAACGTAAGTGCCCCCTGCACACGGCCCTGGCATGAGGCTCCCCAGAAGGGAAGCGGCCCCCGTCACCAACTCCGCGGTCCCTGCGCTGGGTGCGACAGACCAGGCTCCACTTCCAGCGGCCTCACGTCATTTCCCGAGCCGGCTCCCTCCCGGGCCCTCGGACCCCTCGTCTGTGGCCACGGGGGGTCAGGACGTTCCTGTTCATTGTGTATGTGGGGGGAGGGGAGCCAGAGCTGGCTGTGGCTCCGGCTGAGGCGGGTAGGTGGTTCGGCCTGGGGGAAGAAGGCCAGGGCCAAGTTGACAGCCATCCCTGCCGCACGGTAGGGACACAGCCTTCCCCCAGCCCTTCAGATGCCTGGCAGGTCCTTCTTCACCCCTCAAAGCCCCATGTGGGCATCACAGCTTCATTTTTCACACTTCCTGTCAGCAAACCATTCCTCCTGGAATCCAGGCACCGCTGCACAGCGCCGAGCCCGCGCAACTTTCTGTTACAGGGAAGGGAGAGGAAGACCCCGGAACCCCCAAACCTGCCCACTCTAAATAGGGTCTGCCATCTGCATCAAGGCAAAACCTGTAAGACCTTTAATGGAAAGGCACTGTAATACAGTCAGTGTGCCCACAGAAGACCAAAGGTAGAGCTGGTGCCAGTGTGGGCGGCAGGCAGGGCACAGCCAGCATAGAATGGCTGCCCACCCCAGAGCAGAGGAGCAGCCCCTGGTCTCTGGGTGGGTCCCCTAAGGACAGGATGTGCTTTGGTGTGTACAGGAGACCTGGCTGGGCAGGCTGGGGGGCCAGTTCTGAGGACCACGAAGGGGAGAGCCCGTGGAGGAGGGGCGGGAAGGGGAGGAGGCTGGAAGGGAAGGAGGAAGCACAGGCTGGGGGGGAGGGGGGCGTGGTGGGGTGGAGAAGGGCAGCAATGCAGGCACTCGGCCAGGGCTTCGGATTTGTGGCATCACAGAAATAAAGAGGCAGCAGAAGGAGCCCCTCGCTGCTGGAAAGGCTGTGAGGCATCTCTGAGCCCGTACGGAGAGCCTGTGGGCTCGCTGTGCCCACCCAGGAGCCGGAGCTGTCCCCCTGGTCCTGGGGCTGGTGGGCAGGCTCCTGACCAGCTGACCACCGTGCCGCTCCCGACAGCTCGCTCATTTGGAGCCTGGGAAGTTAAGTAAAAATAGATTCCAGAAATATCTAAAATCAGTTGGCAAACTGGTGTCCAGATGGTGCTGGTTCCTGTGTGCAAGAGGTAAACTATTTTGAATGTGCAAAGGGCTATTTTAAAGTTTGAATCAAAGTGAAAAGCTGCTTCCTGATGCTGTGACTCACATCAAGGAAGTCAGTACAGTCCCTTCCGTGTTTGGGGGGGCTGACCCCTGTGTGTGCCTGGGTGGGGCCTGGCCCAGCCCTGATGTAGGAGCTGCTTGGCATCGTGGGGCCAGAGGGCAGTGGATCTGCATCACGGTGGCTTGGCTGGGCCTGACCTCAGGTCCCCCTTCTCCAACTTGGAGGGCTGAGAGGGTCACCCTTCTTCCAGAATGGCAGCCTCGGAGCCAGGCCGTCCTGACCTAATTTCAGCCTTGCCCCTTCCTGCCCTTGAAGGAGTGTGCGGAGGCAGCCTGCTGCTCCTCAGTGCGAAGGGGAGGAAAGCCCCAGGCACCCCCCTCCCCACCTCGTGCACATTTCCTCCTTGTCGCCGCCTTTATGGCCCCAGATCACTGAGAGGCAGGGGCCACAGTAGTGCTGCCATGTGTGGGGGTCCATAGGCTGGGGTGAGTGTGGGGAGGTGGTCTCAGCTCCAGGTACCCAGAGAGCAAAGGGGTCTGGTTACCTGCCCATCTGGGAGCCCCAAAGTCTGAGCGCCGCTACAAGTCAGACATGTGACAGCCATACCTGGCCATCCTGGCCGGCTGCAGGTGGAAATGGAGCCCTTTGTCCACGCCAAGGCCAGGCGGCTATGGGGACGGCACTGCCTGCATGCCCTGGGAGATGTGCAGGTGGGGCCCATGGGGACTTGGACAAGGTCACCCCCTCTGCCTCGTGACCTTGGCAAGTCCCCTGGCCTACCTGGGCCTCTGTTCCCTCTTTAGCTGTGTCCACTATTGAAACTGTTCCCTCGGAGCTCCTGAGAATGTCCCAGACGGCCCTGCCCCGGGCATGAGGGGGCTGGGGTGGCATTAGCACAAGCAGGCTTGTTTGGAACTGAACCAGAAAAGGGAAGACACAGCGCCTGGTGGGCTACATGTGACAGTGGGGGGAGGGGGAGGGGTGGCGCCCCAGTAAATGATGTTGGAGAGGATTTGGGGCCATGTCTGTGAGAGGCTCTGCCACCTGAGAAAAGAAAATAGTCATTTCCAAAGTATTGGTGTCTATGAATGTCAAGGATAGGGAGGGAACCTACTTCATCTTCGAGCTATGATTATCTTTCCCTTTTTGCTTTTGCGGCTAGGAGGCCCAGAGGCCATAGAGAGCCCTGCGGGTTACGGGTACGGGTGACAAGATGGAGGACAGATGCCCAGAGAGGGGCTCGTATGAGCAGCGTGCCTGGGGCTGGCTGAGCCCTTTCGAGTCAGCCAGGCTGGCCCCCAGGTGTCTTCTCACCCTGTGGGGTACGAGAGCCAGCAAGGCCTAGGCAAGTGCCCCAACACAGAGCCACATGGAGCCCACCCCTTTAGTGAGGCGCTGGCTCAAGCCTGCTCTCCTTAGGAGGCCCGCCCTAGTAGGGTGCTGACTCAAGCAGCAAACATTCTGGAGCACCTGCACCCAGTGCCCCTGCAGATGTGGGTGGCAGCCCCCAAGGGAGTATACCAGGCACCCCTTTAGCTGGCGCACCCCATCACTTCCCTGGTTCCTCCCATAGCCCTTCACACTAGTGTCCCCATCCCCGATGAGGGCCCTGTGCCCCTCTTCCTCCAGGGAACTCATCTCTGGCCCTCAGGGTGAGGTGCGTGGCACCTGGCAGCTGGTGTGACCAGGGGCGCGAAGGGAGTGCAGGAGAGTGGGGGCGGGGTCTGTGGATGCAGGCGGGGGCCAAGGAAATGCCTCCTGGAGGCGGCCAGCAAGCGCATCCAGAGGTCCCTGCCATGGACCTCGCTGCCCTCCCCTCCGCTGTGACGACAGCCAGAATGACCACCCCCTGCTTCGTAAGAGGTAGAACCATCTATCAACCTAGGAAGTTGAAAAGAATATGGATGGCATAGGCCACAAGTTTAAAGGGGGGACCTTAAAAGCAGTTATGTGATGCCGACTTTGAGGTAACTTGGTGGAAATTTCCAGTACCAGTTCCTCTGCCAGACAAGATCCATTACCTCTCCGAGCTGACAAGTACGGCAGAAGAAGGCTTTCGTTCCTCTGGGCCGAAGCCAGCACCTAACCCGAGCTAACCTCGGTGTCAGCAGCGACAGGTTATGACAAACCTTAGTTCCCACAGCCATGACAGGGCAGCTGAAAATTCGGGCCCCAGGCAACATGCTGGGTTTGACCCCCTGCGTTAGCGTCCTGACCGGGAGGCTGGCCAAGGCGGATGCCAATCCCTAGATGGGCTCCGAGAAAGCCAGGGCCCCTGAAGAGGCCAAAGGGGACAGCAAAGATGTTTCTGAGCACCCCGCGATGAGAGGAGGGAGGGAGACAGCACCCCAGGGCCTTCCGCACTGCCCTGCACCAGCAAGTAGGGTATGGAGGGTGAGGGAACCTGGCCCAGGCCTGGTGCTCAGAGGCCACTCCTCCCTCCAGGCCTGCAGGGACTTCCTGGAACTCGCAGAGACACACAGCCGGAAATGGCAGCGAGCGCTGCAGTATGAGCAAGAGCAGCGCGTCCATCTGGAGGAGACCATCGAGCAGCTAGCCAAGCAGCACAACAGCCTCGAGCGGGCTTTCCGCAGCGCCCCTGGCCGGGCCGCCAACCCCACCAAGAGCTTCAGTGAGGGTGAGTGCACGAGGGCCACCCCCTGGGGCCTGCTGGCTCAGTCTACTGGCCTCTGTCCCTTTGACTTCCCCCGCCCCGCCCCGCCCACCTGGCCGGATATGTGCGCACCCCTTATGCTTGTCTTGGCCAACTCTGGCCTGCTTCTGTGGCTTGGTGTTCTCCATGCCCACCACCCACTGGCAACAGCCTCCCTGTGTCTAGTTCCAGTTCTCAGAAGTTCAGTGAGTTCAACCAGGCCCTTGGCAGGGCTGCCAAGGGGCCAGGTGGCTGCCCACCTAACCTGGATCGAGGGGTCTTGAGTACACTGGGAAGGGGTCTGTCAGAGAGGGAAGGTGGCCACACACAAACTGAGAGACCAGGTGAAACTTCTGGAAGGAGGGAGGTTCTGTGCCAGAGGTGAGAGGAAAGGACATTCTAGAAAAGGGACCAAGGGCAGCCACAGCCAGGCTAGTCAGGACCAGATGGACGTGGAGAGGGGCTGGACCACAGAGCGGGGCAGAGTTGGAGGTGGGGAGGGTTCCTTGGGGCTCTGGACTTCTGTAAACTGAGGCGGCATCTCTGCATGTGTCTGCAGGAAGCCTCCTGACGCCCAAAGGAGAAGACAGTGAGGAAGATGAAGATACCGAGTACTTTGACGCCATGGAAGACTCCACGTCCTTCATCACCGTGATCACCCAGGCCAAGGAGGACAGGTGCCATGGCCTGGAGCCCTCCTAGAGTCAGCCTTCCTCACCTCCTCCTTCTCATGCGCCATCTGGTCTTTGCACTTGCGTTTTTGCTTCTTTGAAACTTTGCTCCAGTTTTTGTTGTTGTTTTGAAAACAGGGCATTGGGCTGAACCCATTTCCGGGGGCTGGGGAGCAGGGGAGATCCGGAAGGCTGCCGCTTGCTCACTCTTACCTCAGGGCTGCTCAGAGCCCTCGCCACCGTGCCACCACGCCAGCACTCCAGAGCAAGCGAGATGCAGGGGACCTTTTATTTTCTATTTCTAAGCCTTTGTTTTGCTTTTCATAAAAGCCTGCTCTGTCAGGATGCTTTTAAATACAGATTGGAACACAGAGTAGCAACCAGGACATTTACTAGCCCTGAGGAAGATGCCGTCAGGTGCTCCGGGAGCCTCAGAATGTGCCCAGGGTGTGGCTGTGCTGGTGCTGAGGAGGGCGGCAGGCGGGCACACTGGTCAGAGGGAAGCGTCCGGGCTTGCATGTAGATTCAGTGTGATTAGGGATTCAAGCCTCATTAGAATCTTCTATTTTCATCAAATTGCTGAAGGTCTTTCACTACGGCAGAGTGGGTGAGTATGGCAGCCTTGGGCCAATGAGCTCTGCCGATGTCTGGAGCCTCTGCCATGCCTGGGAAGGAGCAGGGCCCCCAGGTCAGTGACAGAACTGACCGCAGCCTGTGCTGTCCCACATCACGTGCCCTGAGGAGTGTGCCCAGCCCCGGAGCTCCCCATGCTCCCACACAAGTGTGCACATCAGGTAGTGCACGCAGCCTGTCAGCAGCCTTGCACCAATGTCTGTTCTGTTGCCTTCTAGACCTGCTGAAGCCCAATCGGGGGCAGCTGGCAAAAAGCCCCTGGCCATCCTCTTTGTGCCTCTGCCGAGCAACGTCCTTTACCTCCCACTCTCCCAGTTTCTTCCAGGGAAAGGGCTGTTCAGGTCCCTCTTAGCCCCTCAGGGCGCTTCCGGTCTCGCGGTAGTGTATTTCCCACTCAGAATCATTCTTAAATTGTACTGCTCTCAAAACTGGCATGGCTTAGCTGTTCCGAAAATCTTTCCACTTTACCCCTCAGCAATATCACCCTCTTGGTTCTGCAGCCGGGAGGGTCCTGTCAGGCTGGCTCCCCTCCACTCTTCCTCCCTTGCTGGAAGAAGCCTCAGGCCTCTGCCCCCCCCACCCAGTGCAGGTGGCCCCCATGCTCCGCACTCTCCATGGGCTCCGGAGCCCAAACAGCCCCTTCCTGGAGCTGCGGCTGCAACTGGGGGTGGGCAGGTCCTCTGCTCACTGTCCGCATCTGCAGTGCCCTGCGCTGTCTCCTCTTAATGACAAGGCGATTCTTTCCCATCCCCTGAGGCCCTGTCTGCCAGGCACCTCCACCCCAGCTGGCCCAGGTCACCCCTCCTTGGGGCTCCACAGAACCTGGGCTCCTCAGCCGTAGCACATCCAGCTAGCTGCTCTGCAAGCCACCCCCGCATGTATTCAATGCACAGAGATGCATCCAGCCTGCATCCTGCCCTTTTGGAACCCCAGTTTAATGAGGGAGTCAGCAAGGATGCAATGGGGTCTCTTAGTGGGCTCTTCCAGAGGCTGTGCCTGCCCCCTGGCCACATCTGGGTCAGCCAGTTCTCTGGAGGGGGCTGTGCGCTGGCCCCAGGGGAGAGTGTCACTGCAGCAGAGCATCAGCAGGTGGGAGTTTCTAATTGCTACCCAGGACCTCTCAGCCCCCCCTAGAGAATCCTTAATTAGACACCCCCACTAGAGCAGCAGCCTTGGAGTGAGCTGCCTCTCAGACCTCACTGAGAGGGTGGACAGAAAGTGGCCAGGCCCTGAAGAGGCACCTCAGGACTTGGAAATAACTCGCCCCTCCTTTTGTGTTTCCTGCAGAAAAGCTGAGGGTGGGACAGGGACAGGTCCTGCGGACTGGACCTCGCCAGACAATGTAAGTGAGGTCGAAGCCCCAGAGGGTGGCTGAGGGGAGGGGTGACTGCCTCCGGGTTCTCACCTGCCTCCATCTGAGAGTTCCGCAGAGCTAGCCTGCCCCTTCCAACAGCAGCGTGCCAGTGGTGGCTGACTAGATCCAAGGGACTGCAGGGTCGGAGGTCACGGCGAGGTCTGGAGTCCCCAGAGAATGCTCTGGTCCTTGCTGATGTATGCACCCTGCTTCTCTGGCAGATGCTAGATGGTGCTTCATTTGTGCCCAAGGAACCCCCCAAAATCAAGAGGCGTGTCCGCATCCCTGACAAGCCCAACTACAGTCTTAATCTCTGGAGCATCATGAAGAACTGCATCGGCCGGGAGCTCTCCAAAATCCCCATGCCGGTAGGCGGCTCGGGCGGCGCGGCCTGGGTGGGTGGTCAGTGAGGGGGTTTTCCTGTGCGTGGATAGGATCCTGTGCGTGGATGGGGAGTGGCGGCCTGTGTGAAGTACAAGCAGCCCCAGGTGTCATCTTTCTAATGGCACCCGAGTGGTATGTAAGTCACTGAATCATGTTCATGTTCACTGCCACTGCAAACCCCCCACCTCAAGCAGAGGCCTCAGGCAATGAGGGAAGGAGCTGGGGAGGGAATCTACATTCATCAGAGATGTGGGGAACCCTAGGGTACCCCTGGATCTGATGTGGCCTCACGATGTCCCGGTGTCCCGACCTCACCGAAGAGCTCCAGGATGGGGCTGAGTGTGTGGCTCGGCAGGCCCTCCTCCATGCCGGGGGCCGCCCCTGGAGCCCTCCCCGGAGACATCACTCAGCAGGCTGAGGGCAGAGCTGCCCCCTCATGCTGCCAAGCCACAATGGCTTCGCCACAGAGGAAGAGTTTGGGGGCTCCAGGCCAGACCTAGTTTCACGTGTGACCCGTGTCCCTTCCTGTGTCTGGCCTGTGTCCACAAAGTGGAGAAAGTAGCAGCTCCCCTGCCAGCGTCTGGGAGGAGGAAGGAGAGAGCACATGGAGTCCTGCCTGACGGCTGGGCCCAGTGTCAGAGGGGAAAGCAGCCTGGCCCTTCTGTGCCAAAGACGGGGATCCTCCATGGAGCCCGGATAGAAGACGGGCTTAATAGCTCAGAACATGAAGGACCTACCGCGTCAGCCACGCATCCAGTCACTCACTAGTGTTAAGCTCCAGTGCTGAACAAGCCCGCGCCCTGGACCGCGTGGCGTTTCCAGCCTAGGAGAGGAGCCTGACGAGGAACGCAGTGCAGGTGGACACGATACAGCACGTCAGCAGTCATGCGGGCTGCGGAGGAAACTGAGGCAGGAGGGGCTGGGCGGCGTGGGTGGGGGGCTGTGGTTTTAGACTAGACCCCCCCACAGGAGCTTCGCCCTGAAGGGCCTTCTGATTGGTGTGTCCCTGAGCATCTGAGGAAAGCAAGGGTGCTCTGCCGACCCAGGTGTGCGGGGAGCAGCAGTCTCGGCTCGGCCTCACAGGTGGGCAGCCCGCTGACCCTGGGTCCTGACCACCTACCCACCCCCACTAGGTCAACTTTAACGAGCCCCTGTCCATGCTCCAGCGGCTGACGGAGGACCTGGAGTACCACCACCTGCTGGACAAGGCGGTGCACTGCACCAACCCGGTGGAGCAGATGTGCCTGGTGGCGGCCTTCTCCGTGTCCTCCTACTCCACCACCGTGCACCGCATCGCCAAGCCATTCAACCCCATGCTAGGGGAGACCTTTGAGCTGGACCGCCTTGATGACATGGGCCTGCGCTCCATCTGCGAGCAGGTGAGGCCCACTCACACTCCAGCCAAGCTGCTCCCGATAGGCCCAGGGACTGGAGCAAGATGGATGGGATATGGCCTCTCAAAGGGCCGCCATGCCAAGGTCCAGTCAGGGAGCTGCCGCAGGGACATGTCCAGGGGCACGCTATCCCAGGTGGCAGTGAGAGCCACTGTTGGCACCGTGGAACAGAGGTGGAGAGATGCTTATAGGGCACTACTGGGGAGTCTGGGTGGGCTGGAACTCGGGTCACCACTGAGCTAGAAGGCAGCCGGTAGGGAGGAGCTTATGCCCTGCAGGGCCCTGGTTAATGACAGCAGAGGTCAGGCGTTCGGGAGCTGGGGTCAGCTCACCTCCATTTTCTCCACCCCTTCTCCATGGCGTCCCTGCTGAGATGTGTATTCTCCCCATGGGCAGAACCAAAGCTAGGCACAGGGCCTGGGTGCCTCAGGAGTGGTCTCTGAACCCTGAATCCTGGAGTCTTTGTCTGAAAAGAAGCTGTTCTGCTGGTGCCTGACTGCTAAGGGGAGGGCTCGAGTGGGTGGCGCTGCATGAAGGTGTCCAGGATAGAATTTCAGGCTGGGCATCTGGTGTGCTGTGTGCCAGGCACTGCTCTGGATCCTGGCATTGAGCTCACCAAGCAGGTGGCTCAGAGTCTGGTGGTCAGTTTCAAAGGCAGGCACCCCTGGAAAGAGGGTGCAGTGGCCAGGCCAGGGGAGGTGGGCCGTCAGAGTGTGGGTCTGTGGAAGGTAGAGCCACTGGGTTTGCTGATGTCCTGGGTATTGGGGTGAGCAGTGGAGGGAAGGAGACAAGGGAAGATGGTAAGTGTGGCCCGGGGGTTCTCGGCCTGAACTGGGTGAATGCATGTCTTCAGTCAGCAGCGCTGACAGGTGCCATGATGGCCAGATGCGGTCGGTGCCGATGGTAAAGTCGGCCGCAAAGTGAGCAGATGAGGTGTCTGTGTCTGTGTATGGGGGGTGGGGCATGAGGGAAGATGACTGTGTATGTTGGATGTTTCTGGCTCTTTTAGAAAAGGGGTGGTCAACGAGCAGTTTGGCTGATGCAGAGAAGGAGAAAGGGGTGAGATGGACAGAAAGGCAGTGGGGGCAGCCTGTGAACTCTAGCTTTATGTGGGAGGTGGTCACAGCAGGATGAAGGAAGCATGACACCCCGGCTTGTCTTATGGGGTCCCCCGGCTACGGGGAAGAGTGGCGCACAGGGAACACAGGTGGAGCAGGGAGGCCAGGAGTGGCTTCTGTTCCCATGCACTGTGGCCTGGGGAGGTGGGGGGTGTGAGAAGGGGCTGATGCTAGGTACATCTTGAAGGAATAACAGCCAGGATCTGCTAAGGAGTTGAGGAACTTAAGAAGTGCCATGGATGACTCCAGAGCTTTTGGTGTGAGCAGTTGGGAAGATTAGATCTGCCTGAGAAAAGAACTGTGGCACAGACCTCAGAGAAAGGTCACCACTGAGTTTGCCAGTAGTGGTGGGTATGGCACTGACATTGGGCACCGCACCTATTGCTAGGAGCACTGGGTGAGTTTCTGAGATGGAGGAAGCAAGTGTGTGTGGGGGGCTACTCGTGACAATGGCAGGGACAGCATGAGCTCTGATCCAGTCAGTCTGAGAAGCCATCTGAGTAGAGGTGTTCAGTGAGCAGCTGGGGTACATGGCTACAGTTCAGGGCAGGAGGCTGAGGCAGAAGCTCAGTGGAGTCTATGAGAGAGCAACCAGGCCCCTAAGAGAGTGAGGCGGCTAGGCCCCAGGACCCTGAGACTAGAGGGGCATCGTGGAGATGAGGAAGAACAGACAATGGAAAGTTGGTGGGGGTTCCTGGCAGGTGAGACGTTGGCCAGGGAGAGGAAGTGGCTGTGAGAGGAAAGGGCAGAGGTACGGAGCTCCCAGAGTGCATGGGCAGAGCTAGCTGCATCACCATCAGAGCCCCAGACAGGGACACCCATGTGGACTTCCACCCTGGAGCCAGGCTGGTGGGGATGCAGAGCCTAATTCTGCCCTTCAGTTAAAATGGCTTCCCTAGTCTGGGCTTCCTTAGTATAACACGGCACAGAAACCTACCCCTTTGCAGGCATGTGCGAAGGTTAACTAGAAAGTGGGCACAAAAGTCCTCTGTAAAGCAGAACCCTTCACTTTATCTGCCCTCTGTGTAGCCTGTCACAGTCCATCCTTGAGGTTCAGGCTTCATGGTCACCCCCATTTCACAGTCCCAAGAGTCAGGCACAGAGACACAGTCCTCATCCCACACCCACAGCGGGTTAAGGCAGGCCCAGGAAGCCACCCAGCTGCCCCACTGCCTTCCACCTGCTTTTCTGCTGAGGACACGGCCCTCCCTGGGGCCTGCCTTGGGCCCATGGTGCCCAGAGGAGCAGCCGGGTCACTCCTAGGGACACAGAGCTGTGTGTACTGGGTACGGAATAGCAGGCCTGGGCCCGTGCCCAGCAGATACTCATGTCCTGTGGGTCTGGTCTAGGTGAGCCACCACCCACCATCAGCCGCACACTATGTGTTCTCCAAGAATGGCTGGAGCCTGTGGCAGGAGATCACCATCTCCAGCAAGTTCCGGGGGAAATACCTCTCCATCATGCCGCTAGGTGAGCTGGGGCTCTGTATTCTCCTAAAGCAAAAAGACATTCTGGGTAAGGGTCCTCTGGGTGACCAACCCAAAAGCCAGCCTGGGGCCTCCAAGAGTGACATCAGTCTCCTGGCAGGTCTGCTCCCCCACCTCCCTCGGGCTTCCTGGCTGCCTCACTGGCCTGTGCCCTGGCCTCTAGTCTGCATGAACACTGCTTCTGGCACTCTTCTGGGGCTATGGGCAGGCTGGCTGGGGCCCAACCTGGCAGACCAAAACTCACCCCATATCTGGCCTCCAGGTGCCATCCACTTAGAATTCCAGACCAGTGGGAATCACTATGTGTGGAGGAAGAGCACCTCGACTGTGCATAACATCATTGTGGGCAAGCTCTGGATTGACCAGGTCAGGGGGTGACCTCAGGGAGGGGCCTTACAGCTTAGGATTAGCCATTGACCACTGCCCTCCTCCTCCAGACAGGGGACATCGAGATCGTGAACCATAAGACCATGGACCGATGCCAGCTAAAGTTCTTGCCCTACAGCTACTTCTCCAAAGATGTAGCCCGGAAGGTAAGCAAGGCCACCTCCCAGAGACTCGGGGCCTGGAGAGGCACGCGCCTATGCCGGCCCTGCTCATGTCCACAGGTGACAGGCGTGGTGAGTGACAACCAGGGTAAGGCTCACTACGTGCTGTCAGGCTCGTGGGATGAACAGATGGAGTGCGCCAAGATTGTGCAGAGCAGCCCAAGCAGCCCCAACATGGAAGGGAAGCAGAAGACAGTGTACCAGACGCTGCCAGCCAAGCTGCTGTGGAAGAAGTACCCACTGCCGTGAGTGGGGCTATGAAGGGCGTCCATGGGCTGAGTGGGGGAAAGAGCAGGAGGGAGAGGGAAAGGAGAAGAGGAGGCAAGTGGGCAGGCAGGGGATCCTTATGGGCCAGGCAGGAGTGAGCAGCAGGTATAGGAGGTTAGGGGGCCCTAGCCCCATACAGGCGGACAAGTGTTATGTGGCTGACACCCCAGCACAGACACCTAACGGTAAAGGAGCTGTGACACTGGGAGATGGCAGAAAGTCCTATGCAGAAACTTTAGACAGGCTGACAGCTAAATGTGAAAATAACTGGAAGAAACAGAAAGCTATAAAACCAGGCCAAGCAGATTCCAAAGAGTGAAACAGAAAATATGCATAGGAAAAATAAAAGAAGAAGAAGAAATGATTTTTAAAAAAACCCCTGCAGATAAAGAGATAAAACATGGAAAAGACAAGAAGTTAGAATTTGAAAAGGCTACCCCTGCACCCCAGGGAGAGACTCGGAGCAGCCTCCCCAGCAGCCCTGCGCTCCTGCCAGAGGGCAGAATCTGGGTAAGACCCCCAACACAGCCCCTGCTCAGCAAGCATGAGGCAGGTCTAGCACAGTTCCAGGCCTGGAAAGAAAGAGACCACATCTGACAAGAAAACAAGAATTTTCCACACCTACAGTGAAACTGTTAAAGCTAACCCAAAAAGAAAATATTAAGCAGTCAGATTTTTAAAAGGCATTGCTTTCCAAGGAACAGCACACTGAGGAACTCTCTGCTCATCCACAATAATAGGAGCTTAAAAACAATCAAATGAGGGGCCTCCCCGGTGGCACAGTGGTTGAGCGCTGGGTTGCAAAGCTGCCGGCGACCGCGGCGCCGGTTCGATCCCCGGCTGCTCCCCGGCCACCGGAGGAGGGTCCCACATGGCGCGCAGACCTCTCCTGCCGCCCGCTGCTCCCCTCAGCAGTGTGCTTCGGTCTTTCTGCCTGCTCTGCTCCCCGCTCTGGCTCTGGTGAATTCTCTCACCCTCCAAACAAATAAATAAAACATGCCTCTATTAAAAAAAAAAAACATTAAAAAAAAAACCAATCAAATGAGATCTTCCATGTGCAGAAAGACTCACCACCAAGGAGGGCCTCCCTGGTGGCGCAGCGGGTAGAGCACAGCGCTGTGAAGCTGTCTGCAGCCTCTGCAGTGCCAGTCGATTCCCGGCAAGCCAGGGAGATACCCACATGGTGGGGCAGACCTCTCCTGTCTCACCCGCCCACTGCTCCCCTCAGCAGTGTATTTCAGTCCATCTGCATGTTCTGTTCCCCACTCTGTCTCTGGTGAATCCTCTTACACCCCGGACCACTGGCTTGTACCCCAGTTCTTGTATAAAAATAAATAAAACTTTAAAAAAAAGAAAAACTCACCGCCAGCCTAGAATTATACACTCAGCAAGAATATCTTTCAAGAGAAAGATATTTTCACACACCTGCACTAACAGAGGTACTCTGGTAGAAGGAAACTGATGCCAGGTGGAAAATTGGAGGTGTATGACTGAATAACAAAAACTATGTGAAGCTAAGCAAACACTGAAAAACAAGAATAATAATGTCTTTGGGGGTTTAAAATCTAAAGCACTGAGTTAAAATAGGACCCCACAATTGCAAACATCAGAAGAGGGATAAACGGGGAAAGCTGCCTCAGTGTCCTCAAGCCACCCAAAAGAAGGGTCGAGATTTGACTATATGAAGCCTGCAGATGTACTCCTAAAGAAATCACTAAAATAATACATTTAATTGGAATCCTAGAAGGAAAGGAAGGGAATAAAAGTGGAGGAGAAATAGGTAAAGAAATAAAGGAGATAAATTTCCCAAAATAAAAATGTTGAGATAAAAACCTCAGCTTGAAAGGACCTGTAGCATACCAAAGACAAGAGGTAAAGAAAAACTTTCACCTAGACCTTGCTAGGCTGAAAATTAAGAATACCAGAGAATGCTAATAGCTTCCAGGGAGGAGTAAAAGAAGATTTCAGTCAAGGATGAAGAATCAGATTGACATAAGCTTTTTCAGAGCCATCAGCCATGAAGAAAATGAAACTGGAAAGTACATATTTCTACCCAGTCAAGCTATCAAATAGGAGAGTATGATTTGGAAAAAAAAATGTCTCCAGCTTCAGAAGGTGAGCTACAGAAAAATCCAAGAAAATAGTACTTATAACACAGAGGGGAAAATCCAGCAAATGCTGTAAAAGACGCACAAAGTAAAAGGTGGTCTTAAAATAATTATTGAGACCAAAGGAAAAGAGAAAATATTCTCATAATACAGAATTTTAAATGTGGGTAATGGTAACATGACGGTATTCGGTGAGTTAGAGAAGGACACCAAGGGATATGAAGGAATGCTAAATGCTTATTAGAAGGAACAGACATATATAAGATTTTAAAAACAATTAAGATCAAAAAGAAAAATTGGAGGGCCTCCCCTGGTGGCGCAGCGGTTGAGCGCTGGGCTGCGAGGCTGCCCGCAGCCTCTGCAGCGCCTGTTCGTTCCCCGGCTGCCAGCGAGGGTCCCACAAAAAAAAAAAAAAAAGAAAAAAGAAAGAAAAATTGGAACAAATACCAACAGTAAGAGAAGAGGACCCACCACAGCCCACCCGCTGGGCACCCTGGTGTCCAGCGCCTACTTCCAGCCGTTGCCACCACACCCAGTTGAAGGGGAGGCAGAGGGAGACAGAGCCAAGGTGACGGACAAGCCACCGAAGAGATCCACAGCTTACCTGCTAACCCTGCTCCCCCACCCCCAAAGCCAGAGCGCAAGCCTAAAAACGCCTCTGCAAAGATGGGGGAGAAGGGGCCCAACAGAAGAAAGGGTAAAGCTGAAGCTGGCCGGGACAGAATAACCCTGCAGGAAATGGGAACACCAAACACCAGGCCCGGAGAGCCAAGTAGAATGCGTGCATTTTTGATAACTACTTTTGTTGACTGTTTTGAAATAACAGTTTTTATCAAGTGCCCTAAAATGCAAAAAAAAAAAAAAAAGAAGACAAACAAAAAAAACCCAGTAAATTAACACAGAAAAAGGTTCAAGCATAATAGATATATAAATATGTATTTTATACATACTACATATACATGTATAAATATGTATGCATAATACATACCTACAAATGCAATTCAACAATTAAAAAGTAAAATACTGCCTGGATTTTTAAAACTCCAGATAGATGCACTTTCTAAGATATCCAAAAGATTTGTAAAGTTTGAAAGTAAAGGACATATCATAAAAATATTAACCAAAAAGGTAAAGCTATATTTAATAACAGGTAAAACAAATTTGACAACAAATGCATTATTTAGGGCCAAAAGAATTGCTATATAATGATAAAAGGTTGAGTTCTTCAAAAAGATGTAATAGTTTCAAATACTATGCATGTAATAGAATAGCCTCAAAAATGTACAAAATACTTAATTGGTAGTAAAACACTTAAAGTGATAGTTGATACATTAATCACACACTGGCAGGTTTCCATGTATCCCTCTCACTTATTGATAGGTCAGGTGGGAGGGGGAATAAAACAGCAAGGATATAAAGGAGAGTGAAATGACACAGGATATACACATACTTATGGGTGCAACAACCACAGAACTTTTGCCCTGCTATGCCTGGAATGTATGCAAAAATCAGTGATGTACTAAACGCTAAAGAAAGCCTCAACCAAGTTACAGAATAGCAAGCAGACCCATAACCTATTTATTACAAGGTACTTAAGTTAGAAGTTAAGGACAGTGGGGAAAAGTTTTGAGTTGCTAAATAACTCATGAGTATAATAACAAATTAGAATAAAAAGTACTAGAACTGAATGATAATGAAAATACATCAAAACTGGCTGGAATGATAATGAAAAGATATTAAAACAAAGGCAATGTTTCAAAAGGAAATGTGCTGCCCTAAGTAGTATATAAGTTCATTAATTTTGTTTTTCTCTGAGTTTCCTTTCTAATAAATTAGAGAATATTCAACATACAAACCTAAACAAAGTAGAAAATATTCTTTAAAAATAAGGACAGGGGCCTCCCTGGTAGCACAAGGGGTTAAGCACAGCACTATGAAGCTGTCCACAACTACTGCAGTGCAAGTTTGATCCCTGGCCAGGGAGCTACCCACATGGTGCAGCAGACCTCTCCTGTCTCACCCGCTGCTCCCCTCAGCAGTGTATTTCAGACAGTCCGCCTGTTCTGCTCCCCACTCTGTCTCTGGTGAATCCTCTCACCCCCCTGCACCTCACCCAGCTCTTGTATGCATAAATCAATAAAATCTTAAAAATAAATAAAAATACATAAAGACCTTCAAAATCAATTAATAAATCAAAAATATTCCAGTGGGGAAAAAATGGCAAGAGTCATGAACAAGAATTTCAGAGAAGAAACTTGGCCGGTCCTCATAGAACTGACCGGTATTGTGGTGGACAGGGTAATGCAAATTAAAGCATAATGGGATACATTCATTTGATTTGGATAAAGTGAAAATATCAAGTGTTGAAGGAGATATGGGTCCACAACATCACGCACACATTGCTAGTGGGAGTGTGAAAAGTGATGCAACCAAGCTGGAGAGCAATATGGTCTTACCTCTAAAGAAGAGCATCACAGGGTACAGCCCAGGAATTCCACTTCTAAGTATACCCAAGGGAAACTCTGCAAGTGTACAATAGGAAACATGCATCAGATTATCCCAAAGCAAAGATTTGGAAACAACCCACATTTTGGGGAGGAAATCAGTGTGGTATGTTCACATAAGGACTAGTGTATGGTAGTTGAAATAAATGAACCACAGCAACATGCAACAACATAGCTAGATCTTAATGTAATACTAAGTAAAAAAACAAGTCCCAGAAGGCTATGTACATCATGAGATTCTTTTTATACAGCTAAAAACAAGTATATACACTTAAGACTAACTGTAAAGTTGCAATAAAATTATATTAAAATGGAAAGCAAGGGACTAGTGAACCCAGGAGTCTTGCTGATGGCTACCTGAGCAGGGGGTGGCTGGTGACAATGGTTAAACATGGAACTGTATTTGTTATCAGGATTCTACCTTCTGTTTAGAGTGGCACATTTGTAAATCAAAGGCAATGTAAGGACCAAAAGAGAGGGAGGCCTCCCTCGTGGCACAAGGGGTTAAGGCTCAACACCATGAAGCTATGGGCAGCCACTGCAGCACGAGTTGCATCCCTACCCCTCCCCACCAGGTGACCCAGATGGAACAGCAGACCTCTCCTGTCTCACCAGCTGCTCCCCTCAGAAGTGCATTTCAATGGATCTGCCTGTTCTGCTCCCCACTCTGTCTCTGGTGAATCCTCTTACCCTCCCATACCTCTGACCTACAACCCAGCTCTTGTATGCATAAATAAATCAATCTTAAAAAAAAAAAAAGGAACCATGGGAGAGGGTATCATGTACCAAGGATTATGACTAATCTAAAGCTGTGCACCTGAGGTCCAAACAAAGGAGCAAAACAAGAAAAAGCAAGATTCTAATCCAACATATCAATAATTATATTAAGTGTTCCTATTAAAAGAGGGATAACGTTTCAGGCAAATTTTTAAAAATCCAAATATATGTGGTTTAAAAGAGAGGCATTGAAATAAGAAAATAAAGATGGAAATTAAAAGATGGAAAGAGAGGTGTCAATAGAAATACAAGTCAAACAGAAGCTGCTGCAGCTAGATTTAAAGACATACTTTAAAATGAAAAAACTGTCCCTAGGAGGGACATGAAGATTAAGGTTTAGTTTACCAGGAGAAAGTTTGAAATTTGAACTCTATAGTAACATAGGTCCAAAATCATATACAAAGATGGTAGGAATATAAGGAGAATGGACTAATTTACAACGTAAGTGGGAAATTCTAACTTCTCTTAGTAATGAAAAGAGGCAAAAAATAAATACGTGTGCCTCCCCGGTGGCGCAGCGGTTGAGCTCTGGGTTGCGAAGCTGCCCGCGGCCTCTGCAGCGCCGGTTCGATCCCCGGCTGGCTCCCCGGCCACCGGAGGAGGGTCCCACATGGCGCGCAGACCTCTCCTGCCGCCCGCTGCTCCCCTCAGCAGTGTGCTTCGGTCCTTCTGCCTGCTCTGCTCCCCGCTCTGGCTCTGGTGAATTCTCTCACCCTCCCGCGCTTCTGACTGTACCCAGGGCTTGTATAAACAAAACAAAACAAACAAACAAACAAATAAATAAATAAATAAAACATGCCTCTATTAAAAAAAAAAAAATACGCTAAGTTTGAACAACAGGACCTACTTCCCAGGTGGGGAACTTGTTGCGCATTCTACAAATGTGGAAAGCACACTGTCTTGTTACACATGGGACATTTGCAAAAATTGACCAAATACTGGGCCATAAAGGAAATTTCAAAGAACTGAAATTTTACCAAGTCCACTGTTTACTCCAAGGCAATTATACTAGAAATAAAGTTGACAAGATATTTGCGCACTTAAATAAAATTTCCAGCTAATCCATAGGTCAAAGCAGATATGGATATTAGAAAATATAACTGTGTAATAATGAAAATAACACATCAAGATTGTGGGAGATTCAGCTACTGCAGTAGTTGGGGAAAATATGTAGCCTTAAAATGCACAAATTAGAAAAAGAAAAAAAGCTGAAAGACAGTGAGCTAAGCATCCATCTCAAGAAGTTATAAAAAGGACAGTAAACTCCAACAAAGGAGAAGGAAGGATATAAAAGCAGTATCGATAACGCAGAACCAGCTAAAAGTGACAGAATCGAGAGTTTCTTCTTCAACCAATGAAGAAAAAGGGACCACCTCTCCCAGGACTATTCAGAATCAAGAGAAAGCACGGGCCACCTCCCTCACCAGCAAAAAGGACATGCTAAAGAGGATATTATAAAATAACTTTATGCTGACGAATTTGAAAAACTGGAAGAATTATGCCAATTCCCAGACAAGTTGAAAGTGGCAAAATATGGGGTTGGTGGGGGTGAGGTGCAGGAGGTAACTGCAGGAGGGATGCCAGCAGCTAGGTTTTCCGGGGTCACTGGATGGACACAGGGAGGGACTAGGGAGCCAGGGGCGAGGAGGTGCTGGTGGCTCACAGCACCCCCTTCGCAGGGAGAACGCTGAGAACATGTACTACTTCTCGGAGCTGGCCCTGACCCTCAACGAGCAGGAGGACGGTGTGGCGCCCACCGACAGCCGCCTGCGGCCCGACCAGCGGCTCATGGAGAAGGGGCACTGGGACCAGGCCAACATGGAGAAGCAGAGGCTGGAGGAGAAGCAGCGCCTGTCGAGGCGCCGCCGGCTGGAGGCCTGCGCTCGGGGCTGCAGCGGCTCAGAGGACGGTGAGGCTGAGGAGAATTTGGGGTGCCCTCATGGAGGGGGTAGGAGAGGGACGGGGTGGGATGGGGCCAGGGAGGTGTCCCTGGGTACGAAGAATGGGTTCCAGGGGACGGGAGTGAGGCGGACAAGCGGAGGCCGATAGCCCACTGCTCGCTCGCTGTGCCCACCAGCAGAAAAGGAGGTCGATATGTACATGCCGCTGTGGTTCGAGAAGAGGCTGGACCCACTGACCGGGGAGATGGCCTGCATGTACAAGGGCGGCTACTGGGAGGCCAAGGAGAGGCAGGATTGGCACATGTGCCCCAACATCTTCTGAGTGATACCCGCTCCTGCAAATACAGGCTCCTGCACAGCCTGGTCCACCTTTTCTTTAATGCATTCAATTTAGTACTCAGTGGCCCTCCCCCCTACACTTACCTGCCCCCTCCCTTTTTAACATTTTTTTGTGGGCTCCCACCTTGGAAAGAGGAAGTGCTGACCCAGGTTCTCTCCAGCCCCCCAGGTGCCCCATGTCACCTGAGCCCCTTCATTTATAGACTTGGGCTCCATCTGGACCCTACCTCCCAGTTACAACTCAGGCAGGCTGGCAGGGCCACGGGCTGCCCATGTCACCAGCCCCCACCCAGGGAGGAACTGGCCCCTCCTAGGGAGCTGCTTTTGACTTTTTTAGAAAATAATCTCCATTTCTTTCCAGCCAAGATGTTTTAGTAAATATTTTTTAGTACAACACTTAGCAGAAAACTTTCTAAGTGTGCTTTCTTGCCACAAAAGTGTCCTGGCAAAAGCCCCTTCTTTTTAAGACATCAGGAAACCAGCCAGACCCCTTGAGTTGGGAGTATTTTCTAGCTCAACTTAGCAAGCCCCACTCCCATCCCCTTTGTATCTAAGTTGCCTGTCCCCAGGAGCCCAGAAAAGCCCACAGAAAAGGGAACAGGAGCCCCACGCTGGCCCCTGAGAGCACAAGTCAGTTGTTCCTGGAGCTGTAATCCCACCCACCACTAGGGAGGGAGGGAAGCTGAAGAGGCCCCATGTGACTTTGAGGGCAAGAGCCCCTTGCCTAGCTGGGCAGCCCCAGAGACCAGAAAGGGCAGGGGGGCAGGGCCTGCAGGTGCTCTCCACCCCGGAACCAGGCCCCAAATCAGCAATAATGAATAAACTCTTGGCTCATCCTGGGCTGGTGCAGAGACCCAGTGTTCCGCCTCAGCCGGCTCTGGGGTTCTCTATCTTAGCACCCCTTGAACTCTTTATTTGCCTGATTTATATATATGACATATAAATATATATAAAATAACTATTTTGCTTAAATTTCTATGGTCTGTGGAAGTTAAAAAATGATGAAGACAGGGTGCTCCTGTCTGAGTTTGGCCCTCCTGTCAGCTGTGCCCTGCCCTCTCCTCAGACCTTCTCCCAGTGGCTTCAGCCAACAGTGGGGGGACTGGGCTCTAAGAAATACAGTGAGGAGCAACCTCTGAGCCAGTGGATGGTACTCATAACCAACTCAGTGGTAGAAGGTGGAGCTATCCAGCCCCCGCCCCGAACCCGGCCGCCCCATATCACCTGGATATGGGGCTCAGCTAAAACTGCTGAGCTTTGGGTAGTTAAAACTGCTGGGGCTTTAGCAGTTAAAATGCTGGTGAGGAGGGATGTCTGTGGAAAAGCCACTGGCTTGCCACATACAGCCTCGGTTCGGACCCCAGTCCCTGCTCAGTGGACACTATCTGGGGTAGGGCAGACGGCATCTGGCCACATGCCAGCCTACAAATTCTGTCTCTCTTCGCCCACCTCACCACACTCCCTTCCTCCCTCTCTCTCCCTTTCTCCCTCCTCTCTCTGTGTAAATAAATCCTGTTATTGTTGTTTCTCACCATGTGTCTGCTTTTGGGTCACGGCCTAAGGGTGAGGACCCACCAACTGGGTCAACTCCAGTCACCTGGGTTTGTCCTGTTTCAGGGCCACTGTGGCCACTGTACCAGCTCCTACTCCAAACCTACTCCAGACCTATCTCCCCCAAACTTCAGTTTGGTCCTGAAAATTCATCACAGGGTTTTTCTTTCTACTCTGAACTGGTTTTGTTTTTATAAAAAAAAAAAAAAGTGAAAATACAGACATGTGAAATGCCTTAGGGTGCCCACTCAAGAAAGGGTGGGTGGGGCAGGCAGGGCTGTGCCCCAGCCTGCACCAGAGCAGTGGAATGTACCTCTTCTTAATACTGTTTGTGAGCCAGCATTTGCTGACAATAAAAAAAAAACCTGGATTTGGCGTTTCGATGGCCCTGGCCCTGGCCCTGAGGCTGATAGAGGACAGGTGACAGCCCACAAAGCAGCATGGAGGAGGAATGTGAAGCCTTATTCTGCTCAGTGCCAAGGAGGTGACAGGTTAGTCTTGACAAGGGGTGGAAGTAGAGGGCATTTGAGATGGAGTCTAGACCAGGAAGGCTACAAAGGGCTGACTCAGATCCTAGGGTTAGGGTTATAGCTTTGCCTGGGGCTGTTAGGGGCCAAGCCAATGTGCCCACCACCTTCAGAGAAGGTCCTGGTGAGTTCCATACTTGCTGGGCAGTCATCATCTAGGCTGCTTGTTTCCCTAGATTGCCAAGCAACTTGGATCACTAGCTCCCAGAACCTGGACTAGAGTGGCTGGTCTGATCCCCTGGATCACCCTTCTACTGCCAGCACTTCCAGAATTTGCCCCATACAACTCCTTCCTTCTGAGGCCTTGCATTCCATCTGTGGGGAGGCAGGCAATGGAGAGTCCAGCTGGAGGGGTAGCTCTCACTTCAGAAAAGGGGAGAGAGGCATGCCCAGGACAGACCCAGAGGGCAGTGGAAAGGGATGTGCCAGGGAAAAGAATAAGCTGCATGGAAAAAGCCTACATATGTCAAAGGCCAGTCCATTGAGGCAAAGGAAGGGATCAGAGAGCCTGAAAGAGAGCCAGGTAGAGCTCTGAACATGTAGTAACATCAGAATGACATTCAGGAAAGACCCTCTGACCAGTATGATGCAAGATCCCTCAGTGGTCTCTCATCCTCCAGCTAAGAGTTAGAAGGATGTGAAACAGAAAGAAAGATACCATGACACATGCCATAGGGGCTTCACAATACATCTAACAAAATGCCAAACTTTTTTGGGTAAAATTAAAACTGTACTGAATGATAGATGATTCTAATCAAAATCCTACCAGTATTTTTCAAAAACTTGACATGCTTATGAAATTTATATGGGGGAGCAATTGTGTAACAAAACAAAATAGCTAAGGCAGTGTTTTAAAAGAAGTGGAGAGGGGCAAGGAACAACGCAGACTTGACCTGCACACATCCTAATATGGTAAGAAGCTGCAGACCAACAGCTTCCTTTTTCTGCGCTGCACCATTTGGCAAGCCATGCATTTCACTTGTTTGTTGACTATCTCTGCCCCAGCCCCCTCCAGTGGACTGTGGCTTCATAAGAGTAGGGATCTTGTCTGTCTGATTCACTGAAGCAACCCCAGTGCCTAGCACATAGTAGGTTCTCAGTAAATGTTGAATGAAATAATTTCCAGCTGGGAAGCCCAACCAGAGCAAAGGATCAAGGAGCCACTACCAGGGGCAGAGGGTGACTGCCCCATCAAGTTGTGAAGAGGACTCTCACAGACCTAACTGGGAAGGCCTGAACCAAGTGACCCAGGAAACGTTGCTTCTCCCTAATGCTACAGTCCACATCACTGCTCACTCCTGAAGACCTCTGGGGAGGAGGCCTAAGGCTGCCTTATCTTCAGGGCTGGGGCTTGACATCTGGAAGGCAGAGGGACACTAGAGAGAAAACTTTCGAAGTGCAACACAGGCAACAACAGACAATCACAAAGCTTTTTCACTTATGAAGCTAACCAGCAAAACTTCAACAACAAAACCTGAAACCACATTAAAATGTAAGAAATATATAAAATATTAAAAATATATAATTCACTTAAGAATTTGCATAAATCCAAATATAATAATAGCAACTAGAATCCAGCCACATACAAAAGACTGATACCCTAAGCTGAGAAGCCCACATGCAAGCAGATTTACCACCGAAACACAAGTGTAAGTCAGCGTTGAGAAGCTCTGCAGAAGAAATCATGCATGCTCTCAGGTAGATCAAGAAGGACTTCTCTTTTTGGCAACATGGCAGACTTGGCTCCTCGATAATCCTCCTTTGTGGAAAACTAGCCATGCTAGATAAGATTTTGAAACAGCTTAATTGCTTCCATGAGCTGGGAAAGAACGTCAGGAATACTCAGGCCAAAAACTAAGTGGATGTGGAGACCTGGGAAAGGGACAAGCGTGCTCTGTCCTCACGTTTACTGAGCCCTGTGAGCTCACCAAGTTCTTCACCGCCTCAAACGACTTCCCCAAAGTAGGGCAGCTAAAAGGAGATGTCCCCATAAAGCTGGGCCCCCAAAAGCCTGTACTTTCAATATTATGGTGAATCCAAGATAAAATACAAGGAACGTTGGTAATCTTAAGGCCTAAGAGCAGGAAAAAATCCCCTAAGAATTGTAATCAGGAGACTACCCTCAGCCCAGTTCTGCAAATCTTGCGTGGCCCCAAACTGGCAATGCTCCAGTCACATGAGAGAAACAAACAAAACCTCCCTGGAGGATCTTCCCTCATTCCAGGCCTTTTGGAACCCCACGCATGAGGCTGCACAGAAAATGAGCAACTCCCAGCACAACATCTCTGATCACACAAGGAAATACAAGTTGGCCCATGTTCAAGAGAAATAACAGCGATAAAACTCCTCTTTATAGTGAAATTGTCAGCAAATACAAAATCATGTTTAATATATTTCTAGAAACAGAAAAGTGGCTTGAAAAAATTCTAAGGAGTTACCAGAAATTGAAAAGCACTAAAAATAATTTTCTAACACTACACAACTGAAGAAAGTATTAGTGACATGGAAGTGAGATCTGAAAAAAGTATCCAAAATGCAACAGATACACATATAGGAAAAAATTATAAAGACGAGAGAGAATAAAGTGAGACAGTCTCATATGTATCTAATCAAAACAAAGTAGAAGCGACCTTAAAAATTCAGTTAAAAATCTCCTCTTCCACATATACACTCAAAACTCTGGATCCTGAAGAGCCAGTCTCATAGGAACTAAGAGTAGAGGGGGAAAGGGACGACTCCCCAACTCATTGCTTGAGGCTAGTATAACCTGGTCACCAAAACCAAACAAGGACAAGAGAAGGAAAAATTATAAACAGGCATCACTCACATGATGATGGTACAATTCAAAACAAAATACTAACAAATCTAGCAAATAAAAAAATTATCTGAAATGCAACATTAGTTTACCCCCCAAAACAATCTTTCTCTGTGAGTTAGGGAACAACAACAACAAAAAGATACCTGCTTTCACCCTTAACATTCAACATTGTACTGGCAGTCCTGGCCACTGCAATAGAGGCAAGAAAGATATATGAAGTATGAGAATTGGCAAAATTAATGTTGTTCAAAGATCATAGAAAATCCAAAAGAATCTAAATTAGAAGGTCCTTGGATAGCTCAGCTGGTAGAGCTGAGGACCGTAAAGATAAATTAGGATAATGTAAAAGTCAATTACATTTTATATACTAGCAGTAAAGTGTCAGAAAATGAAGTTTTTTTTTTTGTTTTTTTTTTTATAAATTTTATTGTTATATTCCCCATACAATTGCAGCCCCCCCATTCTGACCCCAATCCCTCCCCTCCCGCCCCCGCCCCCCTAAAAGTGTCTCTGGTTCATAGTTTTTTGTTGATTTTGATTTTCACTTTCTTATAGTTATTCATTTTCCTGGTCCCTTATTTAAGTTTTCTAGATTCCTGCTATGAGTGAGACCATCCGGTATTTTTCTTTTTCTTTTTGGCTTATTTCGCTGAGCATGATCCCTTCCAGCGCCATCCATGTTGCTGCAAATGGCATGTGTTTATCTTTTTTGAAGGCTGAGTAATATTCCATGGTGTATATGCACCACATCTTCTTGATCCAGTCATCTATTTTTGGGCATTTGGGTTGTTTCCAAAGCTTAGCTTTTTTTTTTTTTTTATAAATTTTATAGAAAATGAAGTTTTAAAGATATTTACAATAGCATCAGAAACCATCGGGTACCTGATATACATCTAACAAAGGACTTAAGACCTCTAAAGGAAAGCGTAATACTTTCTTCAGAGACTAATGAAATATCTAAATTAATGAAGTTACATCATCTGCATGGTTTGGAAGACATAATATCAATTCTCAAACTGATGACAAATACTTTAATTCTCAGGGAGCTTGATGAAGTGATTCTATAATATACATGTTAAATGCAAAGGACCAAAAACTAGTCAGATACTCTTGAAGCAGAAAAAGTAGGTCTGTCTCTATTAGATATCAAAACTTATACTTAAGGGCCTCCCTGGTGGTGCAAGGGGTTAAACACCGCACTATGAAGCAATCCACAGCCTCTGAAGCATGAGTTCGATCCCCAGGCTGGCCAGGGAAGCTACCCACATGGCTAGGCAGACCTCTCCTGTTTCACCCACTACTCCCCTCAGCAGTGTATTTCAATCAGTCTGCCTGTTCTGTTCCCCACTCTCTCTGGTGGATCCTCTCACCCCCCGCATCTCTGGCCTGTCCCCCAGCTCTTGTATGCATAAGTAAATCTTTAAAAAAAAAAAAAAAACAAAACTCAAAGTCAGTCAGTGTGGTGTTGACACAGAGAAAGAGACAATAGCCCAACAGAATTAAATAAAAATCCAGAAACAGACTCATACACATAAGAACATCTGATAAGAGAAGTAACACTGTAGTTAATGGAGAAGAGACTTCAGTAAGGAATGCAGGGCCAATCAGAAGGGAAAGGAACTGAAGTTCTATCTCACATACCAAAAAAAAGTCAATTCCATATTAAAGTCAATTCTATATTAAATCTATATTTAATATAAAGATCTATATGTGAAAGACAAACTATAAATGTTTTAGATGATAATATAAAATACTATCTTCATGACCTCACGGTAGGGAAGGATTTCTTAAACAACTTATATGAAATGGAAACAATATAAAAGATTGTTAAATTAGTCTACATTAAAATTAAGAATGTCTATTCATCAAAAGATGCAAGAGTTTAAAAAAAAAAGGGTATGACAAGGAGTGAAAAAGGATTGGAACACAGATAACTTATAAAGAACTTGTATCCAGAATATTTAATAAAAAAAAAAAACCAAATCAGTAACAAGAAGACAAAAGAATAGAAAAGTGGTTAAAAGTTTTAAGCAAAGCCCTGTATTAAGAAAGAAAAGATGTTCAATCACATTAGAAATCAGGGAAAAAGAAGTTAAACCACTACACATGCATCAGACTGGCAAAAAAAAAAAAAAATCAAGTATACCAATAGAAGTGTAACTGAGGAAGCAGGATAAAGCAACACTTTGTGTCCCTGTTCATGTAAATTGATAAAACTGTTTTCAAAGACAATTTACTATCACCTAGTAAAGTTAAAACAGGTATGACCTATGATTTGGCAATTCCAAGGATTCTAGGGAGAAAGCCCAGCATGCAGGCAACAGGAGACAGAAATGTCCACAAGATGTAGTGCAATATTAAAAAAACTAGAAACAACCCAAATGTGAGTCACAGAGGCACAGATAAATAATTGTGCTGTTCACAATTCACTCATTTTCATCACTATATAGTATTCAGTAGTGACGGGCTATACAGCAGTGGCGATGAATACATTACAGCTACATCCAATAGCACGGATGAATTTCTGAAACATACTGATAAGAAAAAGCAAGGAGATAGTAGTAAATAATACATTATGTATAGTTAAGTCCAAAAACAGACAAATTTATTTAGGAATACAAGCTGAATATAAAAAGTACAAAAAGAGCAAAAGAAAGATGAACACAGAATTCAGGATGGTGGTTACTACTGAGCAGGGAGCAAAGGGGAGAGGATCCAAGAAGTGGACACAGGAATTTATATAGTAAAATAATGTGTTTTCTTAAACCAGGCGATGGATATGCACACTGTATATTCTTTCAAGTATTTTATATTTTTACAGTATTCTCTTGTAGCCACTGTCTAATAAAAAAAAAAAAGTAACTGGGGCCTCCCCGGTGGCGCAGCGGGTTGAACGCCGTGCTGTGGAGCTGTCTGCAGCCTCTGCAGCGCGGGTTCAATCCTGACCAGCCAGGGAGAAACCCACATGGCGCGGCAGACCTCTCCTGCCTCGCCTGCTGCTCCCCTCAGCAGTGTCTTTGGCCCATCTGCCTGTTCTGCACCCTACTCTGTTCTTTGGTGAATTCTCTCTCCCTCCCACACCTCTGACCTGTACCCCAGTTCTTGTATAAATAAATCAATCTTTAAAAAAAAAGAAAAAAAATAACTGTTAAAACAGTATCTTAAAAAAAAACAAAAACAAACCCATAGAGTTTTACCACTAAATCCTGAAAATGTATTTGACAATCTAGTCGGGGGTGGGGTGGGGTAGACCACAACCCACATTTCATTCTGTAGGACTGGTGCCCCTATGCCACATGGGTGGGGCAGAACTGGCAGCCTTGGCTCCATTCCAGAGGCCCCAAGTTAAAAACAAACCAAAACAAAAACCAGGAGGAAACTCCTTTCATGCATTTTAAAGGTGATTTACCAAAACCAACAGCCAAAATCCCGACCAGTGATAATGTGGATTTCCATCCACATCAGAGACAAGACCAGGACACTCATCATTAAAAGTATTTTTCTTTTTCGGATGGTCTCCCTCATAGCAGGAATTTAGAAAACCTAAATAAGGGACCAGGAAAAAGACTAATTATAATAAAATCAAAATCAACAAGCAACTATAAACCAGAGACACACTGGGAGGGGCGGGATGTGGGGGGAGAGGGATTACAATCAAAATAAGGGGGGTGGGAATTGTATGGGGAATATAACCAAGATGAAAGTGCATACATTGTGCAAAAATGAAAAATGATGTAAAAAATACATACAATTTTTTAAAAGTACATATATTTTTCATCATTTCAGAGGGCCTAGCTAAAACAAAATGGAAAGTATTGCTATATTAGGGTACCAGCAAATTTGGACACTATATCTAAAAAAAAAAGTAAGTGTATTTAATTACCAGAGTTCATAAAATAGAAAATAAAACTACTGAATCTTTCTATAGATTAATAATCAGGAATACAGCTGGATATTCTATCAGGGCTATCCCATCCACAATAGTGACAACCACCAAACATTTAGGAATATAGAGTGATTTTAAATTTCAAGTAAGGACAAATTCTAAGAATAACCTGGAAGCGTGTTTAAAAAAAAACACGAGACAGCCATCGAAAAGCTGATGACGTACAAAATGTAAGTCTGGCTAGGCCCTCACTCGCATGGGAACAGCTTGCGATGCTGTCACTGCTATGCTTAGGGGGGCATCTCAAGACCAACAGTCCCCAAGCCAAACTGTGAAATATAAATAAAGAGCAAGGGGCTCATTTAGACCTAGTGCGCTTTATGGTGACCAACGCAAGAAAAATTACTTTGGGCTGGCCAACCACGGGTGAAGCTTGGAAACCACGTTGGGCGCCAGCTGTTAGAGCAGCCCCGATATAGAACGGGTTGCCTGGCTGTGGGTCCTCACCTGCACGCTTAAAAGGGATTTATGAATACTCCACTGCAGGCACACACAAAAGGTTAATAAAAGGTTTATTTACAAGGGAAAAGGAAATAAGGAACATGTACAACTCAGGGAGAAAATAGGGAAATAAAGTCTTTAATGCGTCCTACCCGATCCGCTGACCTGGAAACCCAAAGGCACTCTCCGAGCTGGCCGGATGCTGGGAGCTGGTGGAGAGCCAAAATGGGGGACCCCCAAAGCCCACCTGTCTGCCTTTTATATCCACCTGGCTGCTTAACCCCACCCTCAGGTCCCAGCCACCTTCCCTTGGGTGGTGATGGGATTTCGAGTTCCCAGTGTCTGGCTTTGGCCTGGGGTGGGGGTGGAGTCCACAAAGCCTGTGTGGAATTAGCTTTAGGACAGCCTTTTCCCCCTAACAATTTCACGAGCGAGGCCAGCATACGTGAATTTCCATTTGGGGAAAACAAGAAGACCGACCATCCTGCCTCACTGCTTGTATTGAAATACACTCCACAAGGAGTGGAGGTTGAAACAAAAATAAAAAATTACTGCAACAATATGTAAGATTGGGGGGTGGGTTAGGGGGTTATTCCAGGTTGATAGGAAACCCCCCAAACTAAAAATGTTTGCCTTTCATACTCCAAGCCGAGGATAACCGAGCAGGAAAAGGACCAAAGCCGTGAAACCCAGGAGGCCCGGGTGCAGGGGGGCGGCGGTCTGCAAGGGGGCAGGACCCGCCAGAAAATTACCTGCATGTGGCTACTTTAAAACCTGCAGCTTCCTCTCCAGCTGTCTTGTAGATACAAAAGCTCCACACTCTAAGGATGTTTACACCAACAAAATGTTTTCTATAGTGATCAAAAGAAGTCGGAAAACCACCGAAAAAAGAGGTTTCTCCGGCTTTAATTATGAGACCACCAGAAAAAAATTCCCCAAAGGGCGGAACGCGGCTCCACTGACTCCCCAAGGTCTTTCGCTAAGAGGTGCCCCTGGTCACATGCAACCAGGTCGCCGCAACCCGACCTGTAGGCCCCACGGGCCACCTCGCACACCCAAGTTAGATGTCGCAGCCCTGCACAGACTCTAGTCGGGGCGCCCGCGCCCGCGCCCCCCTCCCCTGGCGCTGGGCGCTTCCTGGGCGCAAGCACCGAGCAGAGGGGCACGAGCTGGGCAGGCAGTCGCCGTGCCTCGAGGTTCCGAACTGGCCGCAGGGGGCGCCCTCGGCGGACAGCAACCGTCGGCTGGCTGGGGGTTTGCCGATCCTCACTCAGGGCTGTGCCTTGGCCACCGAAGCCTCTGGAGACTGCCAGGTTCTGGCTGCGTCTTCTGGGCCAGGTGAGAATTTGCAGGCAGCCCTCGGGCTCGAGTTGTATCTAGGCAACTTGTGATTTAGTGTGAGGAACTAAGATTCTCTTAAGTAGCATCTCTCCACCACAGCCGCTCACACCCAGCAGCTTGCTTAAGATGGTGGCACACTGGGGAGGGGAGTAGGAACCCAGAGCTTCAGTAGAGGGGCAGAAAGAAGTGGGGGAGGAAGGGCAGTAAAACTTTAGTGGATTAACGCTAGTCACAGCTTCCCAAGAAACATGTTGCCCAGCAGGATGGGGCCCTAAAATAGCCCATGGAAGCATCTCAGCAGAACCCAGAAAGGACAAGCAAGGAGGAGGGATCTGTCAGCTCTTCCCTCAGGTCCAGCTTTGCCCCAGTGGTATGAGCTCCACCACCCTTGACTGGCAGCTGAAAATCCTACAGCCCCAGGAAGGCTGGATTGGAAGCCTTTCCCGTCGCATCTTTAGGGGATACTGAAACTGGCCAGATGGTTAGGACAGAAGCTAACATCCCATGTGCACCACTGAGCAATCCGCCAAGACCTGCAAGCAAGCAGGTGACAAGCAGTGAATCTTGGAAACAAAGATCGGGGGTCAGGGAAACAAAGCAGCTTTGGAGCCAGTTCCAACATCAGTCAGGACCAGCTCCAGATTATTGGCAGTCTGAGCCAGAAAACCTTTATTGTCATCCAAGCGCCTTTATTTTAGAAGAATGGGGAGTTATGGGTGGACAGTGATTTGTCTGAGGCCTTGCTGGACCCAAGAACCCTCCTTGGGCCAAGCACATTCCACATTACTGGATGAAAATCGCCAGACTGAAAAACAGGCCTGGCAACATTTTGGCTCATTGCTGAGTCCTGTGCTTCCTAGGCCCTTCCACTGTTCAGACCCTGTGGAGAGGGTACCCCAGCAGTGCCTCATTCTTTTGGACAGGATTGTAGTTCCTTTGGAGCGCTACAAGCCTTGACCAAAGCTGGCTGTTCAGCTGCTCAGAGAACCAAGAGCAGTGTGGCTGTTGCAAGGGAAGCCTCAGAGGTTCCATCTTAAACAAAGGGCAGAACCCTCCAGTGGAATTCTGAGGCTATTTCAGACATGTGGCATCCACCATCCAGTCCATTACAGCCTAGCAACAGGTAGCTGTGAAGGCACCAACAACTCAGGTCAAGCCTTGTGTTCTATGTAAACGGCAAATAACTTTGAGCTTTTTCATTTATCAGTCCTTACAACTGTGAACTCTTGGCCAACACTGCTTGAACCACAGGTCTGAAAGACAGTCTACTTCTTGTAGGCCAGTGGACCCAACAAGAAGAGCCAAAAGGCAGTGTCACACATGGATATACAGGAGGACCCAGAGAAATTTTTCTCAGCCTGTTATCAATCCATTTCTTTCTTTGGTAAACAAAAATGTCAAACTCATGTCCTGACCTGGAATTGATCCTAAAGGGGTGTTTTTAATTCTAACCATGGGACAGTTCTGGGGTAAAGGGGCTTGTAAACAGTGAACATTCCTCTGAGTTGTTCACCCCTGTTTTTCATCTGATTCACAAGAGTCCCTGACAACCCAAGATTCAGAACTATAGCCCTCTACCAGAAGAGAAACAACTGGCCAATGAAGATGCCCATTTCATGTTAATCCATTTTTCTTTCCAACTAGTAAACAGTTAAGATGGAAGAGACTGCATACTGCCAAGTGAATGGAGGAAACACACTATTAGTAGCTGAACTGGAACTAGTTTCTGTAACATATCTTAGAATTAATGCATCCATCACTTACCAGCCATCTCCTTCAGATTTTACACTATATATACACAGGTCTGACTTAATCAAGACACACCACAGCATTTTCAGAGATATTAGAAATCCAAATGTTTGTATGATTGTTAAATGACAGTACATCCAAAACATTGAAATGCTATGTGGTTGTCCAGAATTAAGTAGACCCATATAAGCTATTCTGAAACAGGTGGGAGACGGAAGCAGAACAGAGTAGATGTGTGTTTGGATACTCTCTGAGAGAGAAAAACAGGTGTTGGGTGGGAGGAGATGCCCTTGCTTTTTATCATCTAATCTTTTATACTGTTTATTTTTACCATGTACATGTATCACTTTAAAAAAAAATTCACATCCATCCGATTCCTTGAAAACAAGGGTTTCTGCACGCATTCACCTTCTTGTGGCCTTGTACCAAGAACTTTCCTGCCATAGACCAACCAAACCATCTTCCTCCTCCCAAGTCATCACAGTTCCAAGATTGGTCTCATGCTAGGGAAGGGAAGAGATTCTCTGCATTTGCTTTTCTAACCAGAATAGCAGAAGCTGTGCCTGTGGAACAGCATAGGCATTCAGCCTAGCTGTGGATTTAGTCAAGGTGGGCACACTCGGAAGTGAGTATTTAGAATGTGCAGTATTTCAGCTTCTGTAGGTGTTGAGGGTGAAGACAAAAACAATGAAGATGGTGGAGATGAGAATGAAGAATTCAAAGCCACAGCGGTAGAAAGAATGAAGAGGAATGTGCTGGATTTTACAAGAGAAGAAAAGAGACTGAGTTCCGGAGTTGCCAGCAAGTTTATAGTATTGCATTTTGATTACAGATGTGTCAATAAAAAACTTGAGTATTACCCTCTGGTAAAAATGCAAAACCAACTTCCTTTTAGATTAAAACAGTAGGTTAGGGGACAAAATTAACTGTATATGGACTGGTGTGGAGAGAGCTGGACGGGAGGGGAATCATCAGCTCAAGAAACCCCAAGACCTCAGAGGAAGAGGCCAGGTATATGAGCAGTTATTTCCCCAAACTGCCCTCCCTGAGGACTGTGGTTCAGGGAAACCCTAAAGTCAATAGGTGCTGTGCATGTACGCAGGCGGGTAAGAACTTTTGATTCCAGTGTGGCTTAATTTCCTCACCAGTATGCCCAGTCTCTGCAGACAAAATGGGGTGGCATGTGAGCCATGCTGGCCTGGGGTGGGTGGACACCAGAATCACAGACCAGTAATATAGTACCATAGTTCTTGTGCCTTCAGAAATCCAATGTCCCCAAATAAAGAGTATAGAGAAGAGAGCTGGGAGAAATCAAACCAAAAATTTTCCAATGGCCATTCAAAAGAAAACTCAGCAATTCTTGCCTTTGTCTTTTACCCTGAGAAGTTGCTGGAGGAATACAATCATACGCGTTTGAATGGACAGGGAGGGAAGGCATAGTGTGCTTCCTACAGGGCTGCCTCTGGAATCCCTGCAGCCCAACCTCCCATACCTGTGGCTCAGTGACCTCCTCCCCGTCTGCCCCAGAGCAGGGACACTGACTGGGCACAGTGGGACCAAGAAGAGGGGAAGCAGTAAAAAAAAAAAAAAAAAAAAAAACCAGCATCAAACTGCAGATCAGCTAGCACGTATGTGGCAGCTGTGCCTCCTCAGGACCCTGCCACATTCAGAGACCACCAGATCAGCACCAGGGGTTCTGAAATGCAGGGTCCTACTGCATTCAGACATTTGGTGTGCTACCCAAGTCCACAGTCAGACCACAGTCTCATCTCTCTGCTTCTCCACCTGGATTCAAATAATTTGAGGCTGAAAACCTCACTGTCCACAGTTACCAGAAAATCACTCCTGCAGGGAGAACTTGGGGAATGGACAGGTGAGCTGAAGGACTTTTCTTTCCCCAAGTGTTTAGACAACATTACAAACAAGATGATTGACAGCTGCTTGGGCCACCACTCAAATCTCTAACCTGAGATGTGAGCCATGAGAGGGACAGCCACTAAATGCTGAGCCTCCTCCAGATCAAAGTCCCCTTGGGGGTCCCTGGATCAAAGCCCCTAGGGGGAGCACCACTCTGGGGGCTTCTTTCCCAGCCCCATCCCTCAGATCGCAACTTGTTCATTCTCTAGAAGAAAGACCAACCCTACCCCTGAAACCTCTCCAACCACTGGATGGTGCTGGATTTGCCGCATCTAATGAGGCCAGGAGTGAAAAGCAGCAGCTCAGGCTTCGTTGGCATCCTGGTTCTCTGTCCTTTGCCCAAGTATTACCAAAAAAAAAGTATGGTCTCACAGCAGGCACAGCATCTTGTTTCTTTTAAAAAATAAATATTTATAAACTTAGGGAAGAAGATTCAAAGAATCAGAGATCTTTTCCTCCAAAAGCACAAATGTCCCACATGAGTCAAACCAAGGCAAGACAATCATCCCATGAATGAAATACCACCCCCCAGGGACTCTGCCTTTAGGGGCAGGGGAGCTGATCTCTGGCTGTCAATCCTTTAGTCCCCCTTGGTGATCAGGTCCTCAATGTAGGCATCCAGCTCATCATCTGTGTTGATGTCAATGTCCTGGAATAGAAAGCAGCAGAATCAGCTAGGGGGCCAAAAGGCAGTGGGAGGCCCACCTCTCCACCCTCTTTGCAGCCCATGGGGACTGACCCAGAGTCACCCTACTTCCCTCCCACCCCACCTCCCCCCATATAAGGGCTGTCCCATCTCGATCATGCTCCCCTTCCCCATCCTCTGTGCACAGATGACGCCCAGATTTCTTTCTCCTGCACTGCCTTAACCCAAGTTCCCAGCTGCCTTAGATGTGCTCAGGCTTCTCAGACTCCATATGCATCCAAAACAGCTTACCCGCACCAGCCCACCCCACGTTGTTCCCATCTCAATACAAGCCACCCCTTTCCCTCTCCCAGGGATTCAAGACAAACCAGAAAAATCACCATTTTCTCCTTTCCCTCAGTTACTGCAAGTCTTCCCACTTCTCTCCCTGCCACCACTTAAGGTTCAGGCCACCAGAATCTCTCACCCCAGACAACTATGGAACTTCCTCACCAGTGTCCCAGATTCTAACCTCCATGCTCTTCCAGGCCCTCCAACACCACCCGGAGTAAATATCTTAGATTGCAAGCTAGACCATGCACACCCCTCCAGTGACTTCTCACCTGGAACAGGCCCTTTCTCTCCTAGTATCACCCACAACTACCCACCATGGGACATGGGTCCTGCTCTTCCCTCTAACCAAAATTCTCACATACTGATCTTGCAGGATTGGTTCTGCTCTCACTTCAAACAGCTCCTCAGATAGGCTTCCCCTAAATACCCTAGTAAAGTGGCCTCCCTGATTTATCTCCTATTACTTCACAGCACTTCCCACCTTCAACAACTGTCTCTTCAAAGAACTGTTGGGCTGTGAAAGCCAGGCAACTTATCTCACTTGTCTAGTTCACTTGGTATCCACAGGACAAGCATAGAGCAAGCCCTCAGTATTTACTACCTAGATGAAGAACTGAGACCCTATGGGGCACTACCAGCTTCTGGGTTACCCAATTCCATCTGGGCGTCATCTGGAAAAGTGAGAACTTCTGTTTTATGGCTTGGAGGGCTCTCAAACCAGGTTGTACAGGAAAATATCTAAACAAGGGCAAAAGTCTGATACCGTGGGTCTGGCTGGGATGAGGCCCAGGCAGCCGCACCACCTCCAGCCCTCCTGGTCAGGATGCTGTGCAGCCAGAGTTGGAACCACAGATTCCTGTGAGTGGGGAGAAGGGAACAGGAGGTGCCCAGGCCCCCCTCCCTTAGACACCAGGTGGTCCAGCTGCAATGAGAGGGCTGCCTGGCTCACCTCCTGCACCTTTTGCAGGAGCGCCACGATGTTGGTCCTCAGCTTCTGCAGCTTCTCCTCTGTTTCACGGAGCTTTCTCTCAGAGGTCCGCAGGCTCTCCTCAGAGGCCTTAGCTCGTGAGTCAGCGCGGCTCTGGTAGGAATGGCACAGATTCTGGAGCCCCACTTCATACTGCTTGAAGTACTCTTTCTGTAGGGAGAGAGGCAGAGGGTGAATACATGAGCTACTAGAGGTTCCCCCACAACCCTTCTAGATGGGCACTGGTGCCCCAAACTAGCTGAGCACAAAGACAATTGATCTGAAGGGATGCTAAACCCAAGACTAGTAGTAATTCTGGCTCTAGAGTAGAGAGATCTTGATGCCAATCTCGGGGGACTGCCATGAGAACAAAAATGGGAGCGCACACTCAGCTTTGGCAGACAGAAAGCTGTGGTAACCCAGGTGACATGAAAGAACAGCAATCACTCTCCCAGCTCAATCATACCTTTCTAACATCAGAACAGTCCTTTCAGCAATCTGTTTCCAGTCACACCCAACAATGTCAAGACCCAAAATTCTCTTCCACCAATATTTATCAAATACCCAGAAACCACAGATACCTCTAAATTTGCATAATATATTTATGGAGCATCAGATTTTTACTGTCTTTCCTAAGTAGTTAAAATGTCCAAGAGGTGGGATATTAATGTTAATTGGCAATTACTAAGGGCTATGGAATTCCTAGTCCAGCATAATGGGGAAAAGGACCTCATTCACAGAATAATGAACATTAGAGTCCATTGTGTGTATGCGACAGAGGAAAAAGTATATATTCATTATATTCAAGTAAAGCCTGAGTTACTTTAAACATTACAATTTAAGAGACTATAAAATTGACACATTAGTGGTATAACTCCATTTCCGAAAATAAGCTAAGCTGCTACTGCTCACTATATTTTGGTCTGAGCACTTTAGTCCACTGCACTCAGGCTTTATTCTGAGTCTGGCAAAAAATGTAGGCCAAAAGTAATAAATCTGACACAAGGATGCCAGGTTGACCTAGCCAACCTATAAGCCATTAATTCCTGGGATCTACAAAGCATACCTGCAGCCTAAACGAGGGCAAGAGTTGTGGCATGGACCTTATTAATATGACTCCCTGAGTTCTCCCATCTTACAGGGAAGCAGAGCGGCACCGTGAAAAGAGCAAGACCATTGTGCTAAGAAGCACCTGCATTCAATTGACTTCCTCTCCCTGAGACTAAACTTCTTTAACTCCTAGCCTCATTTCCCTTTTTACAAGGTGATAAAACCCCAAATTTCTTTCTCTGACAGGCTTTTAGCAAGAATATAGTTGTCACACAACGGTCCTCTATCTTGAATATATATGCTAATGCACAATTTTTAATTCCAATTCTCTTCTCCAGAGACTGACCCCTAGCTATTTCTACCATAAATGCACCCCTATTTGCCGTGGATAGCTTCCAGATCCATCTCCAGCCCTGGCCTTCCCACCCTCTTCACATGCCAGTCTCTACCTGCCCACTGCACATCACTAAAAATGTAGTGCTAATACTTAGCTCTACACAGCAAATCAAAATCATCTTCCTTACCCTCACCCCAAAGTTTTCTCTCTCAGCCAACAGCTTTGTGATCAACCTCAATTCTCACAGGACTGAGAACTGAGAATTCTCACTTGCCACTTGAAGGCAGGCCTCTCTTAGATGCTCACTACTGAGGTCCAAAGAGAGTCAGTTCAGGGGAGGCATCACACATCAGCATTTTCTGGGTTAAATAAGACCCAGTGCTTACTTCTACACGTCATGAGCAGCTCTACACCTCTTTCTAAGAGTTAGTAGGCACTTTGAGCCTAAGCTCTTCACTGTTGCCTGGGACAAGTTTTATTCCCTCTGCTAAGAGAAAAAAGGATATATACATTATAAAATGTCAGATAAGAATGACATTATAAAATGTCAGATCAAAATGCTGTTCCTAAACGATAACTAAGCCCCAGCATCTTACAGCTTTCTGCATACCAGAGTCATGTCAAACTAAGCCACTTCTTTTTCCACATCAAGTCTCCTCTAAGTAGAAGAAAGGGAAGCTGGCTTGGGAGTGGGGTTGGACATGGCTGAAAACTGACTATCACAACACCAAAGGGGTCTTGCAGAGTACAAAATCAGAGGTCAGGCCAGACTCACCAAAGGAAATGATATTAGCTCATCTGAATTCATAGCACTCAGCTCCTTCTTGGAGATGGGGAAACTTGGAGGCAGGAAATACCGTAAACAATTCCTAAACAAGAAAGAAGGTGGGGTCAGGAATTCAGAATGGCATGGAAGGAGTGGAGAGATACTGCCAGTCCCACAGTGGGGAGACACGCACCGGAGGATCTGGACGAGCAGGTCAATGGTCTCATGGTTGGTGCTCGGGGCAGTGGTGTCAGGCTCGATGCGAATGCAGTCAGAAGTGGAGGGCTCTGCCATGGCTACAGCCTGCTGGGCCACCACTGCCTCCTCCTCCCCCCCACCCTCCTGCTGTGTATCAGGGGTCTGATGCTCCGGAGAAGGGGGTTTCATCAGCCGCACATCCTCGCTGCCTTTCTCCACCCTAAGGAGGACACAGGGCATGTGTCGTGTGTCCTGGGCTCCCAGGATGAGCTTCCTGCAGAAGGGTTCGGGGATACCGCCTCCCCCTGCCCTAGCCAGCATTGTCAACCTCTCGGAAGGGGCATTACCAGCGGTCTCTTGGTGTTGTATCTGTGGGCACGTAGTCAAACTTCACCTTCCACCTCACCACATGCTTGCCCACCTCCACTGCTGTGACACGGCCCGTGTACCACTCCCTGTTCACACGCACCTCCACATGCAATCCTTTATCTGAAAATGGGGACAGGGTACTAGTCAGGAAACTAAACTATAGTCCCCAGACTCTTGACTCAGCCAGAACCATATTTATCCCAGGATTCACAGGGACAAAAACCCCTAAATGCTTGCCCCTGCTATGCCAGGGACATGGAGCCCAGCCACCCTGGTCTCCTTTCCCATCTGCAACAAGGGTGCTAAGGAGCACTAGGATGAATAACTACCAGAGAAAAATGCCAAGGAATTTATGCTAAACACGAGGGCCTGTTATCTATAGAATTCTCTCTGGATTAGATCTGAAACCTGTATTACATGAGAGCCCAGAAACACTTCAGGGTAAGCTGCTAATGGCCAAGGGATGTCACTTTCCACTTCTGCACTGGCTGTCAGGTACCTCCCCCAACCTCACCTTTCTGAGCCCTCTTGAGATCAGCTGGGTCCTCTTCCCCAGCACTGTCTGAGAGCTGCAAGGAGAACAGACTCTGTTAGAGGTATCTCCAGTGTCGCCCAGAAGTGTATGATCGCATGATCTGCCGTCATCTCATGTTGTCTTATATGGCAACTTAAATCACCATGCCTCGCCGACAACCACTCTCTAAATCACCATCTTTAGGCAGTATTATCTACCCTTTGCCACTGTCATAAACAAGAGAGCAGGTAAGGGCAGAACGTCATAAATGGACAGTAAAGGGTTTCAAGGCCTCTCTGATCTTTGTCAGTGTAATCTCGGGACCGTGATTAGAGTGAGAAGCCAGTCTCATTGAAAAGCGTACCTGGTGCCATCCTGTGTGACTGAGAGTACTTCCAAGACGAACTGGGCCTCAAGTCACAGAACACAAACAGAACTGGTGAAGACTGCAGGTGGCAGATGGAGACCCTGCAGAGGGAGCTGAGAGCCTCATCACCACCACCTACCTCATTTGAGTCCTTCTTTTCCTCCTTCACAATAAACTTGCCCCGCTTGGACCTTTCCTTCCTCCTATCAGCCTCCTCCTCAGCTTCTTCCTCATCAGAGACCGCAAGAGTTCGCTTACGACTAGGAGTAGCCTAGAGTAAGGAAAGATAATGAGGGGTTAGTAGCCCTTGAAGTGCAGGAAGATTCTATATGGTCCAAAGAATCTTCAGAAGAGGACTTAACTATTCCCCAGTCCCCTTCAGGAACAAGTCCCATCCAATTATTACTCAATATACAGCAATCTCCTGGCCCCTATGTCCATTAGGATGTTTGCTAAAAACTGGAATGGGAAAAGCTTTCCCTGTCAGCCTACCTGTCTAGCCAGCTGTGACCACCCTGAAACATGTAAACCAGTGCTATAGCCATCCAAGACTGTCATGAGGCCAACAACTTATGCTATAGCATGAGAAGCCAACAGAGGCAACTTAAAACATGGGGGCAATGAAGACGATCTCTCTGGACAGGAAACCAATTCCCTCTATACCCCTAACCAAGTCCTCTCAATTATATAGATGTCATCTTTCCATAGATCGCAGGGACACTTTAGATTCCATAATCTCCCCTGAGGATCCCCCAGTATAGCTTTGTCACTGCTCAATTCCAATTTTACACCACTGAGAATGAGCTAGAGGCTGGAGGAAAAACATCTCACCGGAGAGGGTTTACTGGGTGGCTCTGGCTTCTTGACCACTGGAGTCTTGATGGCTCTGGGGACAGGGACCTCCCGAGGACTTTTGGAATTAGGAAGTGGAGATGGTGACAGTGGCTGCACCAAAGAGGCAATCCGAGGTGATGTCTTGACTGGATTATTAGCAGGCTTTCGGGGTACCTCAGGTGGCTGCAGCAGTCTGGAAGTACTGGCCTCTTCCCGAGCTGCCAGGGCAGGGGGCTTTGGGGTACTGCTGATAACAGGAGCCTTTCGGGGCTGGTTGGTTGGCCTAGGAGTATGCAGGGAAGGGGGTCTGCTTGGGGCATTCTTGATCACAGCAGGTAATGGGGGTGACCGAGGACGCTGAGGTCTACGTGCTGGTTCCTAAAAGAGGCCCAGAGACAGTAAAAACTTGATCCTAGCTTGAGACACCTAAAGAAAAGCCCCTCTCCTGTCCTTGGGCTTTACCTCTGTGGAAGGTCTGGTGGTCACTTCCAAGGGCAATTTCTTCAGGTCAGCCTGGGAGCGGATGGGTGTGGTTTTCTGCAAGGAAAACAATTATGAGGTTGTTTGCATATCTTGGTACATGTAAGCAAATTTTTTTGGACTCCCACTATGTGTCTGGGAGAGTGAGCAAATAAAAAGTAAGGGTTATTGTGCATTTCCTATTCTCACTGGGGAGACAAAAAATACGGTCAGTCTTGAATGTGGACTGCACAGGTAAAAGCCCAAACATGATGGAGAATGGAGAACGCTCATCTGTGGCAGCCATGTGACGCAGGCTGTTTCAGTGCTGCTGCTCTGGAGCCTTCCAGCAACTATCAGCTCCAGTCTGGCTTTATCAGGGGTTAATAACTATGAAAATCCTAGAAACATGGGTTCCCTTGACATCTAAAAATGCTGGCTTGGTGGTGGCATGTGATGTGATGAATTACAGTCTAGTGGATGAAAAGGGAAGGTTATGGATGCCAGGTTTAAAACATTTGGCTGTGGTTCTGCAATGGAAGAGAAAGGTGGTAGAGGAAGCCTTGACCATCAAAAAAACATATCTCGCCAAGGAACTCTGCCTTCTTCCTGTGAAAATGCACTGCTCCAAGCTGGCGAAAGAGGCAATCAAGGCCACCCTGGCTGAATGCAAACTGTAATAAGACCCAAGACAGGAGAGGAGGAGAAGAAATGAGCTTTGGTAAAGCCCCCAAAAGGTGACATGCTATTTGGCCTCCTGACGTGCAAGTACAGATGTTCAGAAGCTCCTCATGCTGGTAAAAAAAAAAAAAAAAAGCCCATCACACTATGAGATGTGCACATCTGCTGTCGAATCATGGTTCTCATGCAAGAAAAATACACAATTCTGTTGTTCTGAATCCTATGGTTTCATTCAGCCCACTTCTATGGTCTTAACCCAGTTCATTATATTTGAACTGCGTGGCCTCAAAACTGAAATGAGTAAAGTCTCAAAAGTTTTAACAGACTAGGGCCTCCCTGGTGGCGCAAGGGGTTAAGCACTGCACTATGAAGCAATCCGCAGTCTTTGCAGCACAAGTTCAATCCCCGGCCAGCCAGGGTGCAACCCATATGGCAAAGCAGACCTCTCCTGTCCCGCCCACTGCTCCCCTCAGCAGTGTTTGTCAGTCAGTCTGCTCCCCACTCTGTCTCTGGTGAATCCTCTCACCCTCCCGCATCTCTGGCCTGTACCCCAGCTCTTATATGCATAAATAAATCTTTTAAAAAAAAAAAAGTTTTCACAAATTATAAACTTCACAAATATCATTTTACTTGGATCTCTTTTAGAGAAGATTAAATAGAACACCTTGTTATTATGTGAAAGAACTAGTTATTGCACATAAAGTATATCTGCACATATGTAAGAGAAAAAATATATAGACCATCAGCAAATTATGAGATTCCATGTGGTTAATCCAGCAATTGAGACACTGGGAAAAAGTGTAAATGGACTAAATTCCTATATAGAAGGAACCAACAAAAGATGTGTAAATACTGATGGATTAGGACAGAAAGGACAGGTGGGATTCAGGACAGGGAGTCATACCTAAGACATTCCCAGACAGGGAAAAGCTTTTGTAATAAATACATTTGGCTGATACCATAAATATGTAAGACATTTATTTGCCAAATTCTAAGACATTCTACATGAACTGGACCACTTCATAATATATAAACAAAAGTTTTTTGGTTTTTAAAAAAAAAAAAAAAAATCAAGGCATACTACATAATCACTGTAGCTGGAGGTTGGGATTAAAAAGTTCTGACAACACACACAGGTGAGTGGAGAGCGTGAGTAAGCAGGGGTCATTCTACTGACACAGGCTGGCTCTGCCTGCTATCCAATAACCCACATACCTGAAGGGCCTCCAGCTTCTCCTGCTGTTGGCGTATTTTCTCTGTCAGCTGTTTCTGCTTCTCTTCCTGTGTCTTCAGGTCCTTTTTGAATGTTCCCAGGGGAACCTTCTGCTTCTGTTCAGAAGCTTCACACCTATACAGAGAAGATGTTAGGGACATTTTGGCAAAACAGGGCTCCAGGTAGGCAGGTCCTTCTTCCTCAGCCAACCATGCTGTCTCTCACCAGAGCAACCAACTCAGAGTTCTCCAAGTACACTGAATTAACACTCACTGTAGAACACAACCTGCCCTTACTTCCAGAGCACTTATTACGTGTATCAAGACAGAGATGTAAGGATGTGAACACTGACCTCAAGAAGCATAGTGAGTTATTTACCCCAAAGAGAGAAGAGAATATGGGTGTGTGTGAGGGGCACCCACAATCTCTTTGTGAGAAAGTGCTCACCGGTCCTGCTCAGGATCAGGGTTCATGGAGCAAACCCAGGTGTCAGGGTAATCTTTTTCCACGCTACTCAGCTGGAAGGGGAGGGTACGCCACTTAAGACACAAATCTGCAATACAGAAAACATCCCACCCAAGCATGAGCTATACCCACCAACAATATCTATAATCTGGCTCCTCCCAGTCAAGCCCAAGGCAAAGATGCTTCAGCCTTTCCATACAAGTGTCTTCACACTGGTTCCAACTCTGTGTTCCTTACAGAAAGTAATTATTCTCAGAGATAGGGATTCCAGCAAGGATGGAAACTATATGGTGGACTCTCAACACCCCCTTAGACCCTGCCCCACTGCCTCTTGTGGCAGGATCCTGGCTCAGTCATCACTCACACTATAAACAGTGTGGCATCAAACCAAGTAAGATCTGGCAGGTTAGATGACTTTCTGCCTCATTCAGCAAGGACAGTATATTTGGGTTCCAAGACCGAGCTCAGAGCCATCACCAAACACACTCATATCCCTTGTGAGAACCTAAGTCCCTGAACGTCAGTATGGTCAGGAGGCAGGCATGGGGATGGAGAGAAGAGGGTGATGGACTACATTGTAAAGGGGTCGGGTGGGGGTTCCCACCACTGACTCACCACACTGGATGGTGGTTGGGATTTCCATAGCTCTCCTGCGTTTGTATCGAAGCTCACTGGATGGTGGCTGGTTCCAATTGGCAGAGAGGTAACCAAACTCATCCCAAAACTTGATGATTCCCCGCTGGGCTGGAAGACAAATACCCACACAGCACATTAGACACCAGTCTCCTGCTCCTCCTAAATTCATCCTTGTTAGGTAATGAGAGCATTCTAAGGCTAGAAGTGAAGAAAAGAGGCAAGGGCCAACCCATTACCAATGGCAATGTCTTTCCAGTACTGTGCCAGGTGTTCCCCCATTGCCCGCAGCAGATGCCGGTACTCCTTGGCATCAGCAAAGTCCTGCTTGTTGTGTGTAGGCTCCAAGACCAGATAGGGCACATCAACCACCCCAACAACCCCGCCACATGCCCTGCAGGGAGAGAGAAGACACAGTTTTGTCACTCCACTGTTCAGAGATTCCTTGTCATCTACCCTGGGCTGGAAACCTCTCCTTGGGCAGTACTCACATGCCCCCTTCCAGCTGTGGGCCCACTTTCTCATACATTTTGATCAACCGGCTACAGTTGTAGATAAACATGCCATCCAGGTCCCGGTGTTCAATATTAACCCCAAAAACAAAATTCAGTTCCTTAGGTTCTTTAAGTGCTCTGAGAAAACAAAAAACAAATTCAAGATCTAGCAATTAGCTCACAAGCACCACGGTGTTTAAGATGTGCTAAACTTCAGCTTAAACTTGAGGCAAGCTAAACAAAAGTTGTGCATTTCCATTCAATGTATAACCTGTTGGACTTGATAGGGGATATGTGTCAAGCAGCAACTCTAAGCATCCCTAATTAAACATATATAAATAACTTGGCTGGCTTTTGATAATAAAACAAGGATGGATTTAAGTCTGAATGGGATACACCGAAGCTGCTGCAAGTCTTGAAAAGATAATTGCATGGTGGAATAAACACAAGGTTTTTTGCATATTTACACCACACTAATGTGACAGTAGTTAATTTTAAAGACAAAAGTTCACAAGAACAATGAACATGTAAGAAAAGAGGCCAACAAAATGTCAACAAAATTGTAGAAAGTTGAAAAGCAGATGAGCAAACAGAGGTTTGACTGAGATGGAAGAAACCAGGAACCTACGGCTACCATGGTAAGGCAGTCAACAAGAAGCCAGGCAGGAACTCAAGGCCCAGCAACTAGGGTGGCTCCTGACATGAAGGTAGGACACATAATTTAATGATCTGGGCAGGACAACTGCCCTTTCTGGATGTAGATGAAAGAGGCTCCAGATCTCAATCTCAGCATTATCCCATCTATCCAGAGTAAGTATATTATTTGTCCTAATATATCAATAGTCACCCAGTAGCTATCACTAAGTAGTAAAGAAGAGATTTGAATTTTTATTTCAAATGTTCCAAATTTTTCAAGTTTTATAGAATGAAGAATTTATATATCCTCCAAATGAAAAGAACAAGAAAATAGTAGAGAAGGAAAAAAGAGATGAGATTGTTGCCAGTGAAGAAAGTTCGGTGTTCAATTCAAGGTACTGGCCCTGCCCTGCCACTTCCTGGCCTCAGAAAGAACCTAAGACCTCTCTCACTAGTGGGCATTTCACAAGCATTTGAGATCACAACATTAATGATTCCCTCAAAGCAATCTTTGTGATGGAATGTCAACCTTCCAGGAACGTCAACCTTCCCATTCCTGGTAAGGGATTCCTCAAGATTGTTATTGTCAATAATAGGTACAAAAGCTACGTTATTTTAAAAAGACACAATGTCAGCCTTTGGTACTCACCGCTGCTTGGCCTCTTTGATGCGCTTCTTGACATCAGCTTCTCTGCGCAGGGTAATGGCTGTGTTCTGGACCTGTCGCAACATCACCTGGAAATGTACATCAGCACCACGTGAGGAAGACTGTGCTCTGGGCCACAACAGGTAAATAATACTACATCTGAAACTTCTCACTTAAAATCACACAGGTGCAAAAACATACCTGGAGATTTCCTTTCTACAGAAAAGACATAACTAGGAGCAAACTCAAAAGCTGTGTTTCACTTGCCCAGGTCTGATAACATAGAGGAAACACCCCCCAAATGAAACAACAGACCATTACAGAGTTATGTGCTGGATTGCTGAAGCAGGAAGTCGCTAAGTCTGCAGCTTACATTCTGCTGATTGCTGGAGTGGAAAGTTCCCATGGTGTGCTGCTTGCCAACAGTAGTAGCCATGGCTACCTTGACCCCCTTCCCAAACAATAAAGAAAGTCTATCACAGATGGGGTAACAAGCTTCCTCATACAAACTGTATAAAACCTTACCATTCCTGCAATCCCAAGCTCAGACTTTTGGTAGCTATCCCACTGAGTCTGCCAGTGTGACAAATTTCTCTCTCACCACCTCTGAGTGCCGTCTGATTTCTCTGGGAAATTGCCATAACAAGATAGAGGACAGAGAACTACTCTGACCCTGACTACTACGTGTGACTTGGGGTAAGTGACCCTCTTCACTTCAAAATATCTTTCTACAAACTAAGATACAGTGTTCTTCTCATATGGTTGTTAACATAATGAAATGATTAGCCAAGATTTTGGAAAATATTATGCTTACCGGTGATTATGGGACCATCTTAACATACCATTTTGGGCTTTAGGGCAAGGAGCACACAACTAGCCTAGGGCTAAGCCAGGTCAGCTCTGAGATGCTAATGCTAGGGAATGGCCAGCGGCCTAAGGCCTTACCCTCGAGTCCCGTGTGAGGTCTCCACCTAGGCGTAGTTCTAATGTTCGGGCTTTGCTCTCCGCTTCCCGTGCCTTTTCTTCAGCTGAAACCCAGAAAAAACCGTGATAAGGAACTCAAAGGTTCACAACTCTTAATCACCTCTCTTGAATCCCACACCGAAGCAATCTCCGATGGATAAGAAGCATGTACACGGTCAAGGAACAGGGGAGCTGGAAGAGCAACTCCCCTGCTTGGACAGCAATAAGTTCAAAAAACCAAGAGGTCCCAAGAAACAGGCACTATTTATACCTGAAATATGCTTTTCAATTTTTACAAATGAATTAGAACATGTCAAAAATCACCCAAGGCAACCAGAGTTAAACCCTCAGCATGAGCTGGAAGCTATCCAGTCCTCAGTTAATCACTCTCCATCAAGCTGCTGGTAAGTCCTACTCAGCATGAAGATTTCTGCCCTGGAGTCAGGATCCAATTTCACAAGTATATGGGTCAGAGTTCACTCCAGGCAAGCCAAGGAATTGCTATTGTTTTAGGTAAGTCCCTATAAATGGCTGAAGAGAAAACAGAATTTGGGGGGGAAAGTGCTGAGGGGAACTGGTAACAGAGAAAGGTGTACAAAGAGGTGGACCAGTAATTCGGGAGGACAGTGCGATCCCTGGGTGTCAGCTTTAACTTAGGCTATAAGCAACATCTCTCAGACAACCCCCACCCCAGCATTCCCTTCTGCACAGGGCCAGTGTGGGATAGGGGTGTGGGGGCATTACCAATCCGGGCTACGTGCTCAGCTTTCTTCACCTCCTGCTCTGCACGGGTCTTGAAGCGGCTTGACGTGTACTTGTACATCCTGAACAGGGGAAAAACAACTTAAGGGCTGAACTAGCAATGGGGCAGTACAGCAACCTGCGCAGCTGAGAAAACACCTTGCCTTGTAGCCTTCCTACCTCCTTCCAAACTGTACTGTCCCACCCTCACCTTTCCCCAAGATGAGACAAAGGCATGTTCATTCAGAGATAAAAACCAATTACTCATTCCACTGGCCCCTTACCTCCTGGCTCCATCTTTGATAAGCAACGTTACTACTCCCCAGGTGTCCACAGTAACACACCTCAGTCATCAGCCAGAGCCTTTGCTTCCCAATACAATGTCTCAAGATTCCTGAAGCCAAGATGTTCTGCTCACTGTGTCAGGCAGGGTACCCTCCATACCACAAAGGCACTCACACTCAGTATGCTTTGCTAGCCTCCCTCCACAGCCTATCAGACACCCCCACCCCTCTCTTGGGAACCTCAGTAAATCACAACCAGCTTAAATGCCCAAAGTCAACTCTGTCAGAGCCTTTCAACCAGCATCACTCCAACAATGCCCCAGAGAAATGTGTCCAGAGCCCTACCTGGGCTTGTACAGGCAGCAGGAAAGCCTCTTGGTTTGCACTTTGTGCCCATGGATAAAGATCCTCATTCGGGGATCAATGTAGAGCACAGCAGCATAGGCACGGAATGAGCGTCGCTCTGGCTTCCTAAAAAAGCAGGAAGGCAGGAATGCTGTCACTCACCCCACGAGTCTAACCATGTACCCATGGGAGGACAACCTCGCTGCAGGCCCTGCTCCTTTCCACCTCATATCTCAGCTACTCTTGCCACTCTGAAGACGTGCTCCCTCAGTGTGGGCATCACACCCTGGCCCCTCACTTCCCCAGCACAGGTAGGTAACCCACAGGCAACTGACTGGGCTCTATCACTGCCCCAATGCAGAATCCAGGAATTGCGCTCTCCTCATCAGGTCTGTTTCTTTTGTTCCATCAAGGAGTTGGAGCAAGGGATCATTAGCCTTCTCTTTTGGCTTAAAGATCAGATTTATCACTTCTGCCTTAGAGCAAGAACATGTGGCATTCTCAACTGAATACTGGGAAATCTGGGGAATGAGCTTTTCCCCTCTCCCTCCTGAGTTTTACCTCCCTGACAGAATAAACACCAGTTCCAGGGCTTTCTTGTCTTCCCAGCCACACTCACGTGCCCTCTGGAGAAGTCTCTGCCATTTGGATATCTCGTGGATTTGAGATTATGTCTAGCTCTGGTTCTCCATTATCCATGAGTTTGAGATTGAAAATGATCACCAGCGTTCCTGGGAACAGAAGCCCTCCTTTTGTTTGCCAGCACCCACAGACCAACCCTCTGCCCTGCTTCCCCATACTACTCATGGCTGCTGCATTTTAGGGGCTACGGGCTCACATCCTACTCACCACTGCCCCCAGGAATCTTCATGAACTGGGTCATCACTTCTTCCTCATTGCGAAAGGGAGAATACTTATAAATGAGTTCTGTCTCAATGGAAAACTTCTCCACATTGTCTGTGACAGGATCCCGGGTCCGAGCATGCCAGGTGGGCAAAGGGACTATCACCTTTGGAGCAAGCACAGGCAGGCACTTTGAGGGAGGTCCCAGAAGAATGTTCCACCAAAATGTACATCCATCTTGTCCCTCCCCACAGTAGTGCCACACTGCCCCAGAGGCTGGGTCCAAGCTCTGCAGCCTGGAACCAGAGGCACTGTGGCTTCTGCCCTTTCCCAAAACAGCCTCACATTGCTGTTTATGTCCTGAGGATCTCTGCACGACAGTTCTTTGCTTGGGATGTCTCTGGTCATTTTCCTAATTTGGTAATAATACTACTCTTTCCACTAAGGAAAATTTACTTGCAATTATCTGGTAAATCTGAAGATACACACAAACATAATCAAAACTCAGCAATTTCACTCCCAGGTATATAACCTAGAAGAAACATCTCTACATATGTACCAGCAAATTTATGTAAGAATAACGCAAATATCCACTACAGAGTAATTACATTAAACCACAGTATATTTATGTAATGTAATACTACACAGTGATGAAAATGAACAAGCTACTAGCTACTAACATAGTTTAACAATGGATGAATCTCACAAATACAATAAAAGCAAAATACAATAAACCAATTCTATAGTATAAATCCATTTACATAAAATTCACAAACAAAATTAACCTATTATTCAAGAATTACACACAGGTGTCAAACTATAAAGAAAAACAAGGAAATGATCATGACAAAAGTTACCTGAAGGTCGTTCCTCCAGGGGTGCAATAAGGAATATGACCAGTGAGGAGCATACTGGGGACTTCTATGATGGTGGCTACATAGGCGTTTACTTTCTAATTACTCCCTCAAGTGTACATATATTTAAACACACTCTTGCATATGTATGGTATTTTATGACTAAATAATGTTTTCAAAAATTCTATCATTGAGGTCCTA